>NC_053027.1:425787851-425952222 GCF_003073215.2 Triticum urartu
TATAATTTTAAATTTCGGCGAAGCCCCTAGTATTTGGAAGACCGAGTTCGGGGCGCTATCCACGCCTTGGCCGGACAGAGCCGACTCGTCACCCTAAGCGGCATAAGTCTTTAGGGACTCGAAAAAAACCTCTCGAACAGCGACCAGCTCTCGCTTCATCATGACAGTCAGTTTTAGCTTTATCCACTGAGGTGCTCGGGCCAGCTCAACTGGGGCACAATCGCAGTGGTTCTCCTAGTGCTACCTTAGCCGATATAGCGGAACGTAAGGCACCAAAACATAGGAGCCGGGCAAACCCAACTATTGACCCAAGACATGATTCGGAGCCGATGCATATAATGTTATAAGTTTGGGGTGCCGCACTTGTGAAAGTGTTCGGACTTCTTACACCATATTGAGGGGTGCTAAAAGCCCCAGGCGTATTTTGGCCGTACCAAGTTGTACGGGTGCGACATGTCGTTAAGGAACATTTATTTATAAAAAGATAGTGCAAAAATAGACAAAAGCTATGCATTGTTTATTAAAAATAGCTGCGATCAAAGCAAAACGATACAAGTAATGCGATAAACGAAAAGTTGGACTATTTAACATGTCTGCTCCAGGGGCAAGCTGCGGAATAGTATGCGAAACAGGTATACTGCTCGTGATAGAGACCACCTAGGATTTTCGTAATGCGGCATGGCTTGTCTGCTTCCCTAGTTCTTGCATCGTTTGTGCGGCAATTAAACTGCCGTACAGGCCTTCCGAAGAGTAGAGTCCTGGAAGTAAGAGAAAAGTAAAAAATCGGCAGCCCCTGGTGCGATTTAAGCCGTGTTTTGGGCGTGCCATGATGGTGCCCCTCCCCCTATGCCCATGGTATTTCTAGAGCGTAATTATGTACGCGAAGTACTGGCATCGCCTTTTTGCTAGGGTTGGGGTTGGGGCCGTATTGATACGCCTACTCGGAACGTGCCAGGCAGTCTTGTTGTAGGTTACTCCGGGCGCGCTTGACGGTGTTCGGATGTTTAATGGCCGGACTGGAGAACTGCCTGGAGAGGCTGCTTTGTACTTCCGCTGCAAGGGCCCCCGTGTGCTCCTCCATTCGGAGGGAGCGTTCGGTGTTTCCATTGACCGTAATTACTCCATGAGGGCCTAGCATCTTGAGCTTATGGTATGCGTAGTTCGGTACCGCATTGAATTTGGTGAATGCGGTTCGTCCGAGCAGTGCATGATAGCACTGTGGAATGGGACTATGTCAAAGACCAATTCCTCGCTTCGGAAATTATCCGGGGATCCGAAGACCACTTCAAGTGTGACTGAGCCTATACAGTTGGCCTATACACCTGGTATTACGCCTTTAAAGGTCGTTTTGGTGGGCTTAATCCTCGAGGGATCGATGCCCATTTTTCGCACTGTATCCTGGTAAAGCAGGTTCAGGCTGCTGCCGCCGTCCATGAGGACTCTAGTGAGATGAAATCCGTCAATAATTGGGTCTAGAACCAATGCGGCAAATCTGCCATGACGGATGCTAGTGGGATGGTCTCTTCGATCAAAGGTGATCGGGTAGGAGGACCATGGGTTGAACTTTGGGGCGACTGGCTCTACCGCGTATACATCCCTTAACGCGCGCTTCCGCTCCCTTTTTGGGACGTGGGTGGCGTATATCATGTTCACCGTCCGCACTTGTGGGGGGAAACCCTTCTGTCCATTGTTGTTCGGCGGCCGGGGCTCCTCATCATCATCGCTATGCAGCACCTTGTCTTCATTGTCGGCACTTAACTTGCCTGCCTGCTTGAACACCCAACAATCCATGTTAGTGTGATTGGTCAGCTTTTCAGGGGTGCCATGTATTTGGCACAAGCGGTCGAGTATTCGGTCCAAGCTGGACGGGCCCCTAGGATTCCTTTTGAATGGCTTTTTCCGCTGATCGGATTTAGAGCCTCTGAATCCAGCATTAACTGCCGTATCCTCAGCATTGTCGCCGTTAATGCGGCGCTTCTGCTTGTTGCGACGTGACCTGCCACTAATGTCCCTGGTGTCCGAACTACCAGGGTTCTTGGTCATATTGTTGCTACGAGCAAGTCAGTTGTCTTCTCCCGTGCAAAAGCGGGTCATGAGTGTCGTGAGTGCTGCCATAGATTTCGGCTTTTCCTGTCCAAGGTGTCGGGCCAGCCACTCGTCACAGATATTGTGCTTGAAGGCTACTAGGGCCTCAGCGTCCGGACAGTCGACTATTTGGTTTTTCTTTGTTAGGAACCGTGTCTAGAATTGTCTGGCCGATTCCTCTGGCTGCTGAATTACGTGACTTAGGTCATCGGCGTCTGGCGGTCGCACATAAGTGCCCTAGAAATTGTCGAGGAATGCGGCTTCCAGGTCTTCCCAACAACTGATTGATCCTGTTGGCAAGTTGTTGAGCCAATGCCGAGTTGGTCCTTTAAGCTTGAGTGGGAGGTATTTGATGGCGTGAAAATCGTCGCCGCGGGCCATGTGGATATGAAGGAGATAATCCTCGATCCATACCGCAGGGTCTGTTGTGCCATCGTATGATTCGATGTTTACGGGTTTGAAACCCTCGGGGATTTGATGATCCATTATTTCGTCTGTAAAGCACAGTGGGTGTGCGGCGCCTCTGTACTGGGCGATATCATGACGTAGCTCCAATGAGTTTTGTCTACTGTGTTCGGCCCTGCCGAATTTGTGGCCGGCGTGACGGTTACCGTCTCGAGCCGTGGGGTGCCCATGCGATCCGTAGATCGATCGTGTTTGCCTTGCCTTGTCCTCCAACATGTCTCGTAAGTCCGACGCATATTCCCGTGCCTTGGTACGGGGTGCGGCTTGAGTGGAGGGCCGGGAGGCCTCTCTGTCGCGGCCACGAGGTGGCCGTTCGGCCGCATCAAGTGCTTCCTCTAATTGGGGTAGCAACCTGCACTTTGGGTAACTCTTGGAGGGGCGTTCGAATTTATGTTCTTCGGCCGCAAGGACTTCGGTCCATCTGTCAACCAGCAAATCTTGATCAGCTCGGAGCTGTTGCTGTTTTTTCTTGAGGCTTCTTGTCGTGGCCATAAGCCTGCGTTGGAAACGCTTTTGCTCAACGGGATCCTTTGGCACGACGAATTCATCGTCGTCGAGGCTTGCCTCATCTTCGGAGGGAGGCATATAATTATCGTCCTCGACCTCTCTGTCTGCCGCTCTCTCAAGAGGGCTGGTTTCTCCATCCTCCTGTGTTAAATCTTGCTGGAGGGGTTTTCTTCGGCACTCTCCGGAGTATTATTATCTCCCGTGCTGGAATCACCATTTTTGTGTTGGCGGGATTTTGAGCGACGCTGCTGACGCCGGCGCTTGGGCTGTTTCTTGGAGGGGTCATCCTCCGCTGTTCCATCGCCCTCTCCCTCTTTTGGGGTGTCCACCATGTATATGTCATATGACGAGGTGGCTTTCCAGGGCCTAGTAGGCGCTGGTTCTTCATCATCTCCTTCATCGGCGTCCATACCGTCGATGTCTTCGGAGTCAAAGTCGAGCATGTCGGTTAAGTCGTCGACAGTGGCTACATAGTGGGTGGTGGGTGGGTTTTGAATTTCTTCATCGTTCGTACCCCAACCTTGCTGACCGTAGTCCGGCCAGGGCTCTCCTGATAAAGATAGAGACCTCAGTGACTTCAGGATATCGCCGACAGGCGAGTGCTGAAAGACGTCCGCGGCTGTGAACTCCATGATCGGCGCCCAATCGGATTCGATCGGCAGGGGCGCGGAGGGTTCGGAGTCCGGAGAAGAATCCGGCTCCGTGGAGTCACGAGTCTCGCAGAGTATGGGGCTGGTGTTCGGCTCAACCGCCGTTGGGATCACAGCCCCCGAGGTGGCGTCCAACCGCCCATCCTTGATCGGCGCAGTTGGCTCCGAACTAAGGGTCGGAGCCGATGCGGGTGCGGCCTCCAGGGCACTGTTCGGCGGCAGAGCTAGATCATGCTCGTCGTGATAGTGCGGCGCGCTTGGCGGTGGTTCGAATCCGCCGAAGATCAAGTCCCCATGGATGTCAGTCGTGTAGTTTAAATTTCCGAATCTGACCTGACGGCCAGGGGCGTAGCTTTCAATCTACTCTAGATGGCCAAGTGAATTGGCCCGCAGTGCGAAGCCGCCAAAGATGAAGATCTGTCCGGGGAGGAAGGTCGCACCCTGGAGTGCATCGTCATTGATGATCGTAGGAGCCATCGAGCCTGACGGCGACGGCACAGAGGAACTCTCAATGAAAGCACCAATGTCGGTGTCAAAACCGGCGGATCTCGGGTAGGGGGTCCCGAACTGTGCGTCTAGGCCGGATGGTAACAGGGGGCAAGGGACACGAAGTTTTACCCAGGTTCGGGCCCTCTTGATGGAGGTAAAACCCTACGTCCTGGTTGATTAATATTGATGATATGGGAAGTACAAGAGTAGATCTACCACGAGATCAGAGAGGCCTAACTCGAGAAGCTAGCCTATGGTATGATTGTTGATGTGTATATTGTCCTACGGACTAAAACCCCCCGGTTTATATAGACACTGGAGAAGGTTAGGGTTACATAGAGTCAGTTACAATGGTAGTAGATCTGAACATCCGTATCACCAAGCTTGCCTTCCACGCCAAGGAAAGTCCCTTCCGGACACGGGACACAGTCTTCAATCTTGTATCTTCATCGTCCAGGAGTCCGGCTGAAGGTATAGTTCGGCTATCCGAACACCCCCTAATTCAGGACTCCCTCACTGGCCTCAACTTGGAAATCTAAGAGTGCCACTAGAAAGGGGAGTTGATTTTGGTCGAAATCAATATAAAGATCACTGGAAACGGATGCACGGTTTGGAAATGGCAAGCAAAACAAGTATGGCACTGGTCTGCGATTATCAGCACGAAGCCATATAAATGCATTAAGATAAATAAGCTACTGAACTCTAACATGGCAAAAAAATACATGGCAGGGATCCACTCATGATTGACAAACGATGAACACTAAGCTACGACTAATTCACTCAATAACAGGTTCAAACAAGCATGGCAAAAATGCAAAAGGTAACAGGTTTCAGACTTAGTGAAATTAACAGCATGTCAGGAATTTATCATCAGGAAGCAATTTTAGAGCATGATAACTACATGCTACAGGAACATAGCATGGCAAAGCAAGGCACGGCATGAAGCTACTCAAATCATATAACAAAAGTCCCTTAGTGACCATGAGCCAAAAGGGATCAGAAAATATAATTGCAAGCATGTGAACATAGCAAAAACATAAACAGATTCAGACTTTGTGAAGAACTGGAGCATGGCAAAACAGTTAACAAGTAGACATGTTTACGAGCTCGATGCACTCACTACAAAGCATGGCATGACAAAATAAGCATACACCCAGCAAATAGACATGGCATAGAAGCTAAACATGGCAAGAACAACATCATAGCATGCAGGATCAACAACAACAATCTTGGCAAAATTGCTAAACATGTTAACAATATGCCAGGAACATTTTATAGCAAAAGTAGAGCTCGAGAGTCAAGTTAGGGGCTCCATAATTGCAAAAAAAAGACATGGATGGATAGAGCACCACAATATCTACAAAACATCCTTACTGATCATGCCCAAAAGATGCACGGATCACTAGGAAACAACATGAACATATGGCATAAAAACAATAACAGGACAAGGACTTGGTGAAATTCTAAGTCCTTCAAATCAGCATCATCGAGTAAGCTACTTTGCGTGCTTGTGCTAGTCACCACAAAGATCACAAAAATACAAGGCATACACCCCTGTAAAGATGGCATGGCATACAACAAAACACATGTAGAGCTCAGGATCATAGCATGCACCCATTAAACAGGGCAAAAAATGACAAAAGGGCATTTGCTAAAACAGATCTGAAATAATCATCAAATAGCCATCTTCCAACAGCATTTCGGGCATCAAGATGAGCTCAAATGAAAATGATGCAATGAGATGAAATGATGTACTCGTCAAGACGAACATTTTGATATGCTACACGCATGAATCAGAGCAACGATGATGAAGTTATGATGCGACGAAGATTGCATAAAAATTAGGGTTCGGAGGGAAAAGTCAACCGGGGTGGATCCAGATCCAGATTGGCATGGATTACGAGGATCGACGGAGACACTGTTCGCTGGAGTTGAGGTTGAGCTCGGGGTCACCGGAGGAAGGAGAGGAGGCCGGGGCTCAGGCGAGGAGGAGCCAGGCGCAGTCGCCGGCGGTGAGGGGCGCGCCGTGGCGGAGCTTGGCGCGGTCGGGCTCCGGCGGTGGAGGATGGCGCCGGCGGCGAGGCGTCGCGGCGTCCGGCACGGTGGCGGGTGGCGGCCGGCCGGGCGAAGTGCGGCGGCGCGGGGCGCGCCTCTGGCGGCAGCGGGGCGCGGGTTCTCCCGCGGGTGGCGGTGGCGGCGGTTGGGCCCCGCGGGACCGATCCGGGCTGCGCGGGCCGGCGGCGGACGGAGGAGAGAGAGGACCGGCGGTGCTAACGTGTCGCGCCCGGATTCATCCGGCGCGGCGGTTGGACGTGTCCGGCGAGGGGGTGGACATGTCCGGCGACGAGCGGGGGAATTTTTAGGGTTTCAACTGCGCGAGATTTCGGAGGAGAGCACATATTTATAGGTAGAGGGAGCTAGGAGAGTCCAAATGAGGTGCGGTTTTCGGCCACGCGATCGTGATCGAACGACTGAGATGATGGAGGAGGTTTAGGTGGGTTTTGGGCAACTTTGGAAGGGTGTTGGGCTGCAACACACACGAGGCCTTTTCGATCCCTCGGTTAACCGTTGGAGTATCAAACGAAGTCCAAATGGCACGAAACTTGACAGGCAGTCTATGATAGTGAACCAAGGCCGCATGACAAGTCTCGGTCCAATCTGAGAACGTTTAATACCCGGAGGACATAGGAGCGCCGGATTGCAAAACGGACAATGGGGAAAATGCTCGGATGCATGAGACGAACATGTATGCAAATGCGATGCACGTGATGACATGATATGGGATGCATGACATGCAAGCAATGACAAGGCAACAACAGCGAATAACTGGAGGACACCTGGCACATCGGTCTCGGGGCGTCACAACACTCGTCCCGAGATCTAGAATGGCACCGGAGGGGAAAACGGAAGAGAAAGAGCAAAGGTAAAACTAAGTAGCTTCTTTGACAAACGAGTGAAACCACGAACCTTGCGAGGTTGAGAAAATTTGAAAGAAAGAATACAACGAAGATGAATAAATTTGAAAACCTCCGTTAGAAATGAGGAACAAGGAACAATAAGGATCAATTACGATAACACTCCGGTTAAAACCAGATAAAGAAGGAATAATACTGATGTAATTTGGACAGCACTCCGACTATAAATGGAAGGAATCGAACATGATCTTTGACGAAACGAGATGATGGTTGAGGAAAGCAATATCATAATGCCTCCGGAATGAGAGAATAGAAGTTGGATCGTCGGAACAAAAGATTGGAGAAAGAAATGACAACTCTCACAAATAGAATTGAAAGAGCATGCCTACGAAGAAAAAGTTGAACGGAGTTGTTGGAAAACCAACAATGAAAAGAGTAAGCTTGTAGTGGGCTTATGGAGAACATCTCAAAACTATGAGGTGAAATTCTGCCACTAACGGAAAACAAAAGATTGGATTGATATCAACAAGGAGACGAGAAACTTATTTCACCGGGAGGATAAATGAAGAACTTGGATCATATATAAGAAGCATAGATAGCAACAATCCTTAGGGAAGGCTTTAGGTGAAATATAACCCAAGATAATTCCAATGACGAGGTTGATTGGTTGAAAAGATGTCTTGAGCGAAGAGAAAATGATGGATTTAGATATGTCACTCTTGAAAAACTTGCGAATCGTAAAACACGAAGGGAAAATTGTCAATAATGACATAACACCACCTCAAAAGATAAAGTAAAAAGAGTTGCACTCCGGAATGCAAGATGAAGAACACTTGAGCTTGTTTGAAAAGAATCTCAATGAACACTTCGAGAAGGAATTAAATCCTTGATGAACCATTATGTAGAACCTCCATGAAGAACTCCGGTAATAAAAGAATGATCAAAAGAAGTGAAGGATGAAGAGAATAAGATCGAAGCCTTGCAATGATTAGATGGAGCTTTGGAATGATATAATTGAAATAACTTTGAGCTCCGGAAAAGAAAGATGGACAACTTGAATTGAGAATTTGATGAACCTCCGGAATAAGGAATTAATCACTTGGGTGAAACAAAGAATAAGAATTACGTTATGGGCATCCTTCACCAATTTAGATTGATGACAAGCAATGGATTTGGCACACTACTTATTCTCGTAGAAAGGATTAAGATAGATATGGAGCAAACTTGAGAAGGTCTTCAATGAACCACCGGTAGGATTAGGAAACAACGAATGAATTGATATGATAACAACGGAAGAGAATTCTTGTACGAACCACCGTATGAATTGAAAATGAAATTAGAAAAGGCACAAATCACCGGGAAGAATTAACGAATGAACGAAGATTCTTGAGGGAATTTAGATCCCTGAGAACGAACAGATCACGAGCTAAATAGAGGGTATTTGAACGATGCACCGGTAAGATTTGGAGAACGATAGCTGAAAGCTGAGAAGGAATAACCCTGAATTGATGGCCTCCAGAGAATCAAACTGAAAAGACTCCTTTGCTCCGGAAGGATGAAAAGAATTGTCACAATCAAAACAATTATGAGAGGATGACATCAAGCTAGAACCATGAATCTCTGAGAGAGCGGATAAGATATGGAGGAAAAACTCTTCTTCGGTCTTCAAAATTCTGAGAATGACGACGAGAAACACCACCATGAATTGTTGAGTCACCCCGGAATGGAAAATTAGAATGGTTGAACCCATGATGAAAAGAATGTGCAAGATCTTGGAGAAGGCATTTGACTGATGATAACTCATACTTACGTCAAACTTCAAAAGAATTTAGGATAGCTCCAGGAAAATAAGAAGAGTCGGGTAAGATCCTGGAAAATGACCTGTGGGTTAGGGCCCACTCAAAAGAAACACCGTTGAAATGATTTAAAAGATAGATTGCGACGGTTGAATTAAATGGCTTGAATGAGATAACAACCTCGAAAGAACTTGAACAAAAATAGAGTGGAAACACGAATCTTCGAGATATCTTGAGCACTCCGGAACAATTGAATAGTGAGAAATGACTAAATATAAGGTGCACCAGCATGAGAAGGCATTTTCCACTAAGAAAAAGGGATAAGATCAACACTAAAAACTTGAATTGACAACACTGGAGAAGAAAAAGAATGAAGAATGATGCACTAGTAGAACATCTTCAAGAGAACCACCGGGTAAGAATGTTGACGGAAAAGAATGGAGACTTCACATCGATAAAGGATACTTGATAAAGAAATCTGAGTCCTTGAAGAAAAAGGGTGGGTGGGCAGGAAAAACAAATGTAACTTGAGATGGATGAAACAATCAATGTTGAGAAGACTTGAGTCGATCTTGCGGATGTGACAAATGATAGGAACATCTTGAAGAGAATCGCACCGGCTGACAAGGAATGACAAGACAAACTCGATGATCGAGAAGGATTAGTATTCACATAGGAATATGAGAACACCGCTTAGGAAAGGTATGGATTCCACATTTGACTTCGAAGCAACTCGAATACCACAACTCAAAACAAAACAAGGATTGACTTGCAGAATAAGCCAGAACAAACATATGATAGAGATTTCGTCCGAAGTTTTCGTGGTGGGGCCTACGCGGGCTCGATAGTACAGCACCATCATGTACAAGGCAGTGCACATGACATACGAAGCGTCCCCAAGTCGGCATAGCCAGGGACTCTTTAAGACACAACGAGACCACTTTAAAACCAACCATGGATAGGCGGACCACTAGACGTCGAACCCCAATTTCATATCATACATCTGTCGGAAATATATCCTAAGAGCTACTTGAATTCCCACCTATGAAACTCCCGAACCTTTCCGGTTATGCAATCAGGTGTTGGGGATGCAGGGGAAGCATAATATCTCACCCAAAACTAGCAAATCCTACATCCAGCTGTATCCATCCTTCAACACATAAACAAGAAACGTTCGGTAATTGTATACCTCAACCTTCGAAAAGCATCCGTTATACGAGTTATGGAAATACTCCCGAACTCCCGCCCCAGTACTGGGTGGCGTCGAGGTTATCTCACCAACAACTGCATAAAATAGATTTTCGATGTCGGCGAAACTCAGGTATTCCAGAATCTCAATGATAAAATTGTGACGACAACACCTCGGAGCTCAACTCCCCAGGACACTGCCAAAACCCCTAAATGTCAGGAGGAACCAAGAATAATGTTCTCGTCACAAAACCATCAGAATGATTCCAAGATACCCGCGTGATCCTAATTTTTTTTAGTGAAATTTGAGAAGAGAAGAGTCAAAACTCTACGTCAGGATGCCTCACCAGAGCGATGAAGGGACTGAGGAGTAAAAAGAATCCTACTCTCCGATATATATAAACCCTAAATGAATCAAGACATTTTTCTAGACTCAACAACGCCAGCGATTCGATGAAGCAGGGGGCTCCTAAGGTCGGGGAAGGCTCTGATACCAACATGTAACGCCCTCGATGCGGCTATATCTCTCACGTGTCGAAGCACGACTTAGAGGCATAACCGCATTGAAAGCAATGTCGCAAGTGAGGTAATCTTCACAACAACCCATGTAATAAATAAGGGAAAGAGATACATAGATGGCTTACAATCGCCACTTCACACAATTACGTGAATAAACCATTACATCATCCAAATACACTCAAGGTCCGACTATGGAACCAAAATAAAGAAGACTACCCCAAATGCTACACAGATCCCCGATTGTCCCAACTGGGCTCCACTACTGATCGACTAGAACGAAACAACACAAACGACAAGGTCTTCATAGAGCTCCTCTTTGAGATTGGTTGCGTCATCTGCACGGTATCCTCGGCACCTGCAAGCTGGTTTTGGAAGTATCGGTGAGTCACGGGGACTCAGCAATCTCACACCCTCGCGATCAAGACTATTTAAGCTTATAGGTAAGGTAAAAGGTATGAGGTGGAGCTGCAGCAAGCGACTAGCATATTTGGTGGCTAACATATGCGCAAAAGAGAGCGAGAAGAGAAGGCAAAAGCACGGTCGAACAACTATGATCAAGAAGTGATCCTAGAACAACCTACGTCAAGCATTACTCCAACACCGTGTTCACTTCCCGGACTCCGCTGGAAAGAGACCATCACGGCAACACACGCGGTTGATGCATTTTAATTAAGTTAAGTTTCAGGTTTTCGACAACCAGACATTAACAAATTCCCATCTTCCCATAACCACAGGCACGGCTTTCGAAAGTTCAAAACCCTGCAAGAGAGTCCCAACTTAGCCCATCACAAGCTCTCACGGTCAACGAAGGATATTCCTTCTCCCAAGAAAATCCGATCAGACTCGGCATCCCGGTTACAAGGCATCCTCGACAATGGTAAAACAAGTCCAACAAGACCGCCTGATGCGCCGACATCCTGATAGGAGCTGCACATATCTCGTTCTCAGGGCACACCGGATAAGCAATCCGTACAACTAAAACCAGCCCTCGAGTTTCCCCGAGGTGGCGCTGCAAGGGGCTCTAGTTTGGACCAACACTTAGACAAGCACTGGCCCGAGGGGGGGGTTAAAATAAAGATAACCCTCGGGATGCGCGACTCCCAAGGGAAAAAGGCTAGGTGGTGAATGGTAAAACCAAGGTTGGGCCTTGATGGAGGAGTTTTATTCAAAGCGAACTGTCAAGGGGTTCCCATTATAACCCAGCCGTGTAAGGAACGCAAAATCCGGGAACATAACACCGATATGACGGAAACTAGGGCGGCAAGAGTGGAACAAAACACCAGGCATAAGGCCGAGCCTTCCACCCTTTACCAAGTATATAGATGCATTAATATGAATAAGAGATATTGTGATATCCCAACAAATATCCATGTTCCAATAAGGAACAAACTCCAATCTTCACCTGCAACTAACAACACTATAAGAGGGGCTGAGAAAAGCGGTAACGTAGCCAAACAACGGTTTGCCAGGACAAGGTGGGTTAGAGGCTTGGCTTAACAACATGGGAGGCATGATAAGCAAGTGGTAGGTATCGCAGCATAGGCATAGCAAAAGAGCGAGCAACTAGCAAGCAAAGATAGAAGTGATTTCGAGGGTATGGTCATCTTGCCTGAAATCCCGCAAGGAAGAAGAACGAGTCCATGAAGAAGACAAATGGACATAGTCGAACGGGTCCTCACAAACGTGACGTTATCGGAACCAACCCGAAGAAGGAACACCGGGAAGAAGCACACAACATAGTAAACAACCAACACATGAACATGGCATGATATGCGGGATGCGGTATGCGGTGCATATGCATGATTTGGAAAGGAATGATTGAACCTGGCCTCAAATTGGAAATCCAAGAGTGCCACTAGAAAGGGGAGTTGATTTCGGTTGAAATCGATATAAAGATCACCGGAAACGGATGCACTGTTTGGAAATGGCAAGCAAAACAAGTATGGCACCGGTCTGCGATTATCAGCGCGAAGCCATATAAATGCATCAAGATAAATAAGCTACTAAACTCAAACATGGCAACAAAATACATGGCAGGGATCCACTCATGATGCTTGACAAAAGATGAACACTGAGCTACGGCTAATTCACTCAATAACAGGTTCAAACAAGCATGGCAAAAGTGCAAAAGGTAACAGGTTTCAGACTTAGTGAAATTAACAGCATGTCAGGAATTTATCATCAGGAAGCAATCTTTAGAGCATGATAACTACATGCTACAGGAACATATCATGGCAAAGTAAGGCATGGCATGAAGCTACTCAAATCATATAACAAAAGTCCCTTAGTGACCATGAGCCAAAAGGGATCAGAAAATACAATTGCAAGCATGTGAACATAGCAAAAACATAAACAGATTCAGACTTTGTGAAAAACTGGAGCATGGCAAAGCAGTTAACAAGTAGACATGTTTACGAGCTCGATGCACTCACTACAAAGCATGACATGACAAAATAACCATACACCCAGCAAATAGACATGGCATAGAAGCTAAACATGGGAAGAACAACATCATAGCATGCACGAATCAACAAAATAAGCTCGGCAAAATTACTAAACATGTTAACAATCTGCCAGGAACATTTTATAGCAAAAGTAGAGCTCGATTGAGTCAAGCTAGAGGGCTCCATAATTGCAAACAAATACATGGATGGATAGAGCACCACAATATCTACAAAATATCCTTACTGATCATGCCCAAAATATGCATGGATCACTAGGAAACAACATGAACATATGGCATAAAAACAATAACAGGACAAGGACTTAGTGAAATTCTAAGTCCCTGAAATGAGCATCATCGAGTAAACTACTTTGCATGCTTGTGCTAGTCACCACAAAGATCACAAAAATACAAGGCATACACCCCTGTAAATATGGCATGGCATACAACAAAATACATGTAGAGTGCAGGATCATAGCATGCACCCATTAAACATGGCAAAAAATGACAAAAGGGCATTTGCTGAAACAGATCTGAAATAATCATCAAATAGCCCTCTTCCAACAACATTTCGGGCATCAAGATGAGTTCAAATTAAAATGATGCAATGAGATGAAATGATGTACTCGTCAAGACGAACATTTTGATATGCTACACGCATGAATCGGAGCAACGGTGATGAAGTTACGATGCGACGAAGATTGCATAAAAATTAGGGTTCGGAGGGAAAAGTCAACCGTGGTGGATCCAGATCCAGATCGGCGTGGATTACAAGGATCGACGGAGACACTGTTTGCCGGAGTTGAGGTCGAGCTCGGGGTCGCCGGAGGAAGGAGAGGAGGCCGGGGCTCAGGCGAGGAGGAGTCGGGCGCGGTCGCCGGCGGTGAGGGGCGCGCCGCGGCGGAGCTTGGCGCGGTCGGGCTCCGGCGGTGGAGGATGGAGCCGGCGGCGAGGCGTCCGATGCGATGCTGGGCGGTGGCCGACCGGGCGATGAGCGGCAGCACGTGCGCCTCGTGGCGGCGCGGGGCGCGCCTCTGGCGGCGGCGGGGCGCGGGATCTCCCGCGGGTGGCGGCGGCGATGGTTCGCGCCCGGATTCGTCCGGCGGGGCAGCTGGACGTGTTCGGCGGCGGGGTGGACATGTCCGGCGATGAGCGGGGGAATTTTTAGGGTTTCAACTGCGCGAGATTTCGGAGGAGAGCACATATTTATAGGTAAAGGGAGCTAGGAGAGTCCAAATGAGGTGCGGTTTTCGGCCATGCGATCGTGATCGAATGACCAAGATGATGGAGGAGATTTAGGTGGGTTTTGAGCCACTTTGGAAGGGTGTTGGGTGATAACCCACAAGTATAGGGGATCGCAACAGCTTCCGAGGGTAGAGTATTCAACCCAAATTTATTGCTTCGACACAAGGGGAGCCAAAGAATATTCTCAAGTATTAGCAGCTGAGTTGTCAATTCAACCACACCTGGAAACTTAGTATCAGCAGCAAAGTGTTTAGTAGCAAAGTAATATGATAGTGGTGGTAGCGGCAACAAAAGTAAAGACAACAAAAGTAATGTTTTTGGTATTTTGTAGTGATTGTAACAGTAGCAGCGGGAAAGTAAATAAGCGAGAACCAGTATATGGAAAACTCGTAGGCACCGGATCAGTGATGGATAATTATGCCGGATGCGGTTCATCATGTAACAGTCATAACATAGGGCGACACAGAACTAGCTCCAATTCATCAATGTAATGTAGGCATGTATTCCGTATATAGTCATACGTGCTTATGGAAAAGAACTTGCATGACATCTTTTGTCCTACCCTCCCGTGGCAGCGGGGTTCTATTGGAAACTAAGGGATATTAAGGCCTCCTTTTAATAGAGAACCGGAACAAAGCATTAGCACATAGTGAATACATGAACTCCTCAAACTATGGTCATCACCGGGAGTGGTCCCGATTATTGTCACTTCGGGGTTGCCGGATCATAACACATAGTAGGTGACTATAGACTTGCAAGATCGGATCAAGAACTCACATATATTCATGAAAACATAATAGGTTCAGATCTGAAATCATGGCACTCGGGCCCTAGTGACAAGCATTAAGCATAGCAAAGTCATAGCAACATCAATCTCAGAACATAGTGGATACTAGGGATCAAACCCTAACAAAACTAACTCGATTACATGATAAATCTCATCCAACCCATCACCGTCCAGCAAGCCTACGATGGAATTACTCACGCATGGCGGTGAGCATCATGAAATTGGTGATGGAGGATGGTTGATGATGACAACGGCGACGAATCCCCCTCTCAGGAGCCCAAAACGGACTTCAGATAAGCCCTCCCGAGAGGTTTTAGGGCTTGGCGGCGGCTCCGTATCGTAAAACGCGATGATTTCTTCTCTCTGATTTTTTCTCTCCCAAAGCAAATATATAGAGTTGGAGTTGGCGTCGGAGGGCATCCAGGGGGCCCACGAGGTAGGGGGTGCGCCTTAGGGGGGCGCCCCCCACCCTCGTGAGAAGGGTGTGGGCCCCCTGGTCTTCATCTTTGGCGAGGATTTTTTATTATTATTTCTAAGATGTTCCGTGGAGTTTCAGGTCATTCCGAGAATATTTGTTTTCTGCACATAAAACAACACCATGGCAATTCTGCTGAAAACAGCATCAGTCCGGGTTAGTTCCATTCAAATCATACAAGTTAGAGTCCAAAACAAGGGCAAAAGTGTTTGGAAAAGTAGATACAACGGAGACGTATCAACTCCCCCAAGCTTAAACCCTTGCTTGTCCTCAAGCAATTCAGTTGACAAACTGAAAGAAAGAAAGAAAGAAAAACTTTTACAAACTCTGTTTGCTCTTATTGTTGTAACTATGTCAAGCCAGTATTCAAGTTTTCAGCATAGATCATAACTAACCACATTTGCAATAATTCTCAGGTCTCACAATTACTCATATCAATAGAATAATCAACTAGCAAGCCATAATAATAAATCTCGGATGACAACACTTTCACAAAACAATCATAATATGATATAACAAGATGGTATCTCGCTAGCCCTTTCTGAGACCGCAAAACATAAATGTAGAGCACCTTTAAAGATCAAGGACTGACTAGACATTGTAATTCATGGTAAAAGAGATCCAATCATAGTCATACCCAATATAAATTAACAGTGATGAATGCAAATGACAGCTGTGCTCTCCAGCTAGTGCTTTTTAATAAGAGGGTGATGACTCAACATAAAAGTAAATGGATAGGCCCTTCGCAGAGGGAAGCAGGGATTTGTAGAGGTGCCAGAGCTCAGTTTTGAAATAGATATAAATTGCATTTTGAGCGATATACTTTCATTGTCAACGTAACAACTAAGAGATGACGGCATCTTCCATGCTAAACACATTATAGGCGGTTCCCAAACAGGATGGTAAAGTTTATACTCCCCCTCCACCAACAAGCATCAATCCATGGCTTGCTCGAAACAACGAGTGCCTCCGACATACATCAGGTCCCAGGGGGAGTTTTGTTTGCAATTAATTTTGATTTAGTTTGCATAAAGCATGGGACTGGGCATCCCAGTGACCAGCCATTTTCTCGTGAGTGAGGAGCGGAGTCCACTCCTCTTGAGAATAACCTGCCTAACACGGAAGATAAGGACAGCCTTGGTTGATACATGAGCTATTCGAGCATACAAAACAGAATGTTTATTTGAAGGTTTAGAGTTTGGCACATACAAATTTACTTGGAACGGCAGGTAGATACCGCATATGGGAAGGTATGGTGGACTCATCTGGAATAACTTTGGGGTTTAAGGGATGGATGCACAAGCAGTATTCCCGCTTAGTACAGGTGAAGGCTAGCAAAAGACTAGGAAGCGACTAACTATAGAGCGACAACAGCCATGTACATGCATTAAAATTAATAAACATTGGATGCAAGCATGAGTAGGATATAATCCACCATGAACATAAATATCGTGAAGGCTATGTTGATTTGTTTCAACTACATGCGTGAACATGTGCCAAGTCAAGTCACTTAAATCATTCAAAGGAGGATACCACCCCATCATACCACATCATAATCATCTGAATAGCATGTTGGCACACGAGGTAAATCATTATAACTCATAGCTAATCAAGCATGGCACAAGCAACTATGATCTCTAATTGTCATTGCAAACATGTTTATTCATAATAAGCTGAATCAAGAACGAGGGACTCATCATATTTACAAAAACAAAAGAGGTCGAGTTCATACCAACTTTTCTCATCTCAGTCAGTCCATCATATATCATCATAATTGCCTTTCACTTGCACGACCGAACGGTGTGAATAATAATAGGAGTGCACGTGCATTGGACTAAGCTGGAATCTGCGAGCATTCAATAAACAGGAGAAGACAAGGCAATATGGGCTCTTGGTTAAATCAAGAACAATGCTTATAAGAGTCGCTTCAAAAATTTGATTATGGTCTTCTCCTACTGACCCCCAAAGAAAAGAAAAGAAATAAAACTATTTACACGGGAAATCTCCCAACAAGCAAAAGAAGAACGGGACATATTTTTGGGTTTTATTTTTAACTATTACTACTACAGCAGAAAAATAAACTACTACTAATTTTTTGGTTTTTCTTAAGGTTTAACAAACACACAAGAAGAAAGCAGGAAAAAGAAAATAAACTAGCATGGATATTACAGTGAAAAAGTATGAGCACCGACATCTAGTAGTGAGTGTGGGTGAACATAAATGTAATGTTGGTGAGAAATACGCACTCCCCCAAGCTTAGGCTTTTGGCCTAAGTTGGTCTATTGCCAGGGATAGCCTGGCGGATACCCGTAAGTGTAGCTGGGGTCGTACTGCGACGAAGAATAGTTGGGATCATACTGATGTGCAGCGGTTATCGCCTGCTGAGCTGCAGCATGGAGTCGAGCTGCCTCTGCTCTCCTCTCGTACTCTTCTGCCTCCTCTCTGGTAATAACATATCTTCTTTTTGTCTGTGAATCAAAGAAGGCAGGAGCAGGGAGAGTAATACGGAAAACACGTCGTTTATCAAAAATTAAACGATATAAGAGAGGTGATTCAGGCCTCTCGACAAACTGGTGCGAAGCCATAGAGTCATAATCTAAATATGCAGGAGACAACTCCGTATCACCCTCACGAATGTCTATTTCAAGAAAATGAGCTAAGCGGGTTGCATAAATTCCTCGAAAGAAATCTCCATTATGTCTATTATGATGCAACCTACGAGCTACAATGGCTCCCATATGATAAGATTGGTCTCCTAACACAGCACTCCTGAGAATGCTAAGATCAGGGACACACATGTGACATGCTTCATCCTTAGCATTTATGCATCTACCGATGAACAGAGCAAAATAATGTATAGCAGGAAAGTGAATGCTCCCTATGGTAGCCTGCGTTATATCTCTAGATTCCCCCACAGTTATACTAGCAAGAAAGTTTCTAAATTCAGATTTAGGGGGATCCCTAACACTACCCCATGATGGAAGTTTGCAAGCAAAAGTGAAATCCTCTAAGTCCATGGTATAAGATTTGTCATAGAGATCAAACATGACTGAAGGAGAATTACGCGAAGATGAATACTCAAACCTCCTCACAAATGAACTTGTGAGATCATGATACTGGGGGCATTTGTTAGCCTCAAAATCCTCAAGACCGGCATTGCGCAAATATGCTTTGAATTATTCTTTAATTCCCGCACGGTCCATAAAATTTTCCGACGGTCATTCGCAAGGCCGTACCGGAGCGTCTCTTGGTGGATCCTCGTCAGCATCGCACATAGCAATGCTGGGTCCTTGCTTCTTAGAGGAACCACCTTGGAACATTTTCCTAAGCATATTGTTTTTCTCTGAAAAATTCTGAAATTTTTAGTAACTTCAAAATAAAAGTAAACCAAACTCAATAATATTGATAGCAACTACTCCTACAAGTGCCTAGGGCCTATATCATGCATCAAAACTACCTTTGACCATATAAATTTGACATGCAAGCTCAAGAACAGGGTCATCTAAGCAGCAAAAATTTGCAAAGAATAAAGCACTAGAACAAAAACTAATTGGACCAATGGAGGAGTCACATACCAAGGAACAATATCCCCAATCAGTTCTGCGAGAGGTGCTTTGAGCAAGGAGATCGAAAATCACAACAAAAATGGCTGGAACTCGTGCTTGAGTTGGTTTTTCGGGTTTGTGTGAGACAGAGGAAGAAGATGGGTGCTGGGATAAGTGGAGGAGGGCCACCGTGGGCCCACAAGGCAGGGGGCGCGCCCTAGAGGGGGGCGCGCCCACCACCCTCGTGGCCAGGTGGCAGCTCCTCCCGCGATAATTTTTGCATAGTAAATCCTCAAATATTCCCGAAAAAATCATATTAAATTGGCATGTCATTCTAAGGACTTTTATTTTCAGGATATTTTTATATTGCACGGATAAGTCAGGAAACAGACAAAAAAAACTATTTTTACTTTATTTCTACCAATTAACAAAAAGTATAGAGAGGGTACAGAAGTTTGTGCTTCTACTTTCATCCATCTCATGCTCGTCAAAAAGAATCCACTAACAAGGTTGATCAAGTCTTGTTAACAAACTCATTCCGATAATCATGAAACCGGAGAAATTTCGAATAACACTAAGTTACCTCAATGGGGATATGCACATCCCCAATAATAAGAATATCATATTTCTTCTTGACAGTACGGAGAGGAAATTCAAAACCTCCCAATATAATCGATGGAATTTTCCCAATAGAATTGATACTATGAACTTGAGGTTGTTTCCTCGGAAAGTGTATCATATGCTCATTACCATTAACATGAAAAGTGACATTGCCTTTGTTGCAATCAATAACAGCCCCTGCAGTATTAAGAAAAGGTCTTCCAAGAATAATAGACATACTATCATCCTCGGGAATATCAAGTATAACAAAGTCCGTTAAAATAGTAACGTTTGCAACCACAACGGGCACATCCTCACAAATACCGACATGTATAGCAGTTGATTTATCAACCATTTGCAAAGATATTTCAGAAGGTGTCAACTTATTCAAGTCAAGTCTATGATATAAAGAGAGAGGCATAACACTAACACCGGCTCCAAGATCACATAAAGCAGTTTTAATATAATTTATTTTAATGGAGCAAGGTATAGTAGGTACTCCGGGGTCTCCAAGTTTCTTTGGTATTCCGCCCTTAAAAGTATAATTAGCAAGCATGGTGGAAATTTCAGCTTCCGGTATCTTTCTTTTATTAGTAATGATATCCTTCATATATTTAGCATAAGGATTTGTTTTGAGCACATCAGTTAATCTCATACGCAAAAAGATAGGCCTAATCATTTCAGCAAAGCGCTCAAAATCCTCATCATCCTTTTTCTTGGATGGTTTCGGAGGAAAATGCATGGGTTTCTGAACCCAAGGTTCCCTTTCTTTACCATGTTTCCTAACAACAAAGTCTCTTTTATCATAACGTTGATTCTTTGATTGTGGGTTATCAAGATCAACGGCAGTTTCAATTTCTACATCATTATCATTACTAGGTTGAGCATCATCATGAACATCATTATTAATGTTTTCATTAGGTTCATGTTCATTACCACATTGTGTTTCAGCATCAGACATAGAAATATCATTTGGATTATCAGGTGGTTCAGCAATAGGTTCACTAGAAGTTTGTACAGTTCTATCATTTTTCTTCTTCTTCTTTTTAGAAGAACTAGGAACATCAATATTATTTCTTTGAGAATCTTGCTCGATTCTCTTAGGGTGGCCTTCAGGATACAAAGGTTCCTGAGTCATTCTACCAGTTCTAGTAGCCACTCTAACAGCATAATCATTTTTCTTACTATTCATTTCATCAAGCACTTCTTTTTTAGCCTTAAGTACTTGTTCTACTTGAGTGGTAACCATAGAAGCATGTTTGCTAACAAGTTTAAGTTCACCTTTAATATTAGCCATATAATCACCCAAGCGTCTAATCATATAAGCATTTTCTTTTAATTGTCTACCAAAATAAGCATTGAAGTCGTCTTCCTTAAACATAAAGTTATCAAACTCATCCAAGCACTGACTAGCAATTTTAGTAGGAGGAACTTCAGCTTTATCATATCTATAGAGAGAATTTACCTTTACTACCTGTGTCGGGATAGCAGGATCAGGAGGTTCTTCAGTAAATAAAGAATTGAGATCATATGTTTCTTCAACAGGCGGTATATTAAGACCATGTATTTCTTCAATAGGAGGTAAATTCTTAACATCTTCAGCTTTAATACCTTTTTCTTTCATAGATTTCTTTGCCTCTTGCATATCTTCGGGACTGAGGAATAGAACACCTCTCTTCTTAGGAGTTGGTTTAAGAATAGGCTCAGTAATTGCAGCAGGAGCTGGCTCAGGAGGTGGCCAATTATTTTCATTTGTCAACATATTATTCAATAGAATTTCAGCTTCATCCGGTGTTCTTTCCCTGAAAAGAGAACCAGCACAACTATCCAGGTAATCTCTGGAAGCATCGGTTAGTCCATTATAAAAGATATCAAGTATTTCGTGTTTCTTAAGAGGATGATCAGGCAAAGCATTAAGTAACTTGAGAAGCCTCCCACAAGCTTGTGGGAGACTCTCTTCTTTAATTTGCACGAAGTTGTATATTTCCCTCAAAGCAGCTTGTTTCTTATGAGCAGGGAAATATTTAGCAGAGAAGTAATAAATCATATCCTGGGGACTACGCACACAACCAGGATCAAGAGAATTAAACCATATATTAGCATCACCCTTTAATGAGAACGGAAATATTTTGAGTATATAGAAGTAACGCGATCTCTCATCATTAGTAAACAGGGCAGCTATATCATTTAACTTAGTAAGATGTGCCACAACAGTTTCCGATTCATAGCCATAAAACGGATCAGATTCCACCAAAGTAATTATATCAGGATCAACAGAGAATTCATAATCCTTATCAGGAACACAAATAGGCGAAGTAGCAAAAGCAGGGTCGGGTTTCATTTTATCTCTAAGTAATTCTTTGTTCCATTTAACTAATAACCTCTTAAGCTCATATCTATCTCTGCAAGCTAAAATAGCGGCAGAAGATTCCATATCAAAAAGATAGCCCTCGGGAATAACAGGCATATTTTCATCATCACTATCATCATCGTATTCAGATTCAATAATTTCTTTTTCTCTAGCCCTAGCAATTTGTTCATCAAGAAATTCACCAAGGGGCATAGTAGTATCAGGCATAGAAGCAGTTTCATCATAAGTATCATGCATAGAAGAAGTGGCATCATCAATAACATGCAACATGTCAGAACGAATAGCAGAAGCAGGTGTAGGTGTCGCAAACTTACTCATAACAGAAGGTGAATCAAGTGCAGAGCTAGATGGCAATTCCTTACCTCCCCTCGTAGTTGAGGGATAGATCTTGGTTTTTGGATCTCTCAAGTTCTTCATAATGATAGGCGGATATAAATTCCAAGTGACTCAAAGAATAGAGCTATGCTCTCCGGTAACGGCGCTAGAAATTAGTCTTGATAACCCACAAGTATAGGGGATCGCAACAGCTTCCGAGGGTAGAGTATTCAACCCAAATTTATTGCTTCGACACAAGGGGAGCCAAAGAATATTCTCAAGTATTAGCAGCTAAGTTGTCAATTCAACCACACCTGGAAACTTAGTATCTGCAACAAAGTGTTTAGTAGCAAAGTAATATGATAGTGGTGGTAGCGGCAACAAAAGTAAAGACAGCAAAAGTAATGTTTTTGGTATTTTGTAGTGATTGTAACAGTAGCAGCGGGAAAGTAAATAAGCGAGAACCAGTATATGGAAAACTCGTAGGCACCGGATCAGTGATGGATAATTATGCCGGATGCGGTTCATCATGTAACAGTCATAACATAGGGCGACACAGAACTAGCTCCAATTCATCAATGTAATGTAGGCATGTATTCCGTATATAGTCATACGTGCTTATGGAAAAGAACTTGCATGACATCTTTTGTCCTACCCTCCCGTGGCAGCGGGGTTCTATTGGAAACTAAGGGATATTAAGGCCTCCTTTTAATAGAGAACCGGAACAAAGCATTAGCACATAGTGAATACATGAACTCCTCAAACTATGGTCATCACCGGGAGTGGTCCCGATTATTGTCACTTCGGGGTTGCCGGATCATAACACATAGTAGGTGACTATAGACTTGCAAGATCGGATCAAGAACTCACATATATTCATGAAAACATAATTAGGTTCAGATCTGAAATCATGGCACTCGGGCCCTAGTGACAAGCATTAAGCATAGCAAAGTCATAGCAACATCAATCTCAGAACATAGTGGATACTAGGGATCAAACCCTAACAAAACTAACTCGATTACATGATAAATCTCATCCAACCCATCACCGTCCAGCAAGCCTACGATGGAATTACTCACGCATGGCGGTGAGCATCATGAAATTGGTGATGGAGGATGGTTGATGATGACAACAGCGATGAATCCCCCTCTCAGGAGCCCAGAACGGACTTCAGATAAGCCCTCCCGAGAGGTTTTAGGGCTTGGCGGCGGCTCCGTATCGTAAAACGCGATGATTTCTTCTCTCTGATTTTTTCTCTCCCAAAGCAAATATATAGAGTTGGAGTTGGCGTCGGAGGGCATCCAGGGGGCCCACGAGGTAGGGGGTGCGCCCTAGGGGGGCACCCTCGTGAGAAGGGTGTGGGACCCCTGGTCTTCAACTTTGGCGAGGATTTATTATTATTTTTTCTAAGATGTTCCGTGGAGTTTCAGGTCATTCCGAGAATATTTGTTTTCTGCACATAAAACAACACCATGGCAATTCTGCTGAAAATAGCGTCAGTCCGGGTTAGTTCCATTCAAATCATACAAGTTAGAGTCCAAAACAAGGGCAAAAGTTTTTGGAAAAGTAGATACGACGAAGACGTATCATGTTGGGGATCGTAACAGAAATTTAAAATTTTCTACGCATCACCAAGATCAATCTATGGAGTAATCTAGCAACGAGGGGAAGGAGAGTGCATCTTCATACCCTTGTAGATCGCTAAGCGGAAGCGTTGCAAGAACGCGGATGAAGGAGTCGTACTCGTAGCGATTTAGATCGCGGTTGATTCCGATCTAAGTGCCGAACCACGGCGCCTCCGCGTTCAACACACGTGCAGCCCGGTGACGTCTCCTACGCCTTGATCCAGCAAGGGGAGAAGGAGAGGTTGGGGAAGACTCCGTCCAGTAGCAGCACGACGGCATTGTGGTGGTGGAGGAGCGCGGAACTCCAGCAGGGCTTCGCCAAGCACTACGAGAGACGAGGAGGGAGAGAGGTAGGGCTGCGCCAATAGGGAGATGATCTCGCGTGTGTTACAGCCCCCAATACCTCAAGTATATATAGGGGAAGGGGAGGGGATGCGCCCCCATCTAGGGATCCCTCCCTAGGGGTGGCGGCAGCCCCAAAACCCATCTAGGGTTGCGGCCAAGGGGGGAGAGAGAGGGGGCGCACCTAGGGTGGGCCTTAAGGCCCATCTGCCCTAGGGTTTGCCCCCTTCCCCTCTAAGAGGCGCCTTGGGCCTTGGTGGGAGGCGCCCCAGCCCACCTAGGGGCTGGTCCCTTCCCACTATTGGCCCATGTAGGCCTCCGGGGCTGGTGGCCCCTCCCGGTGGACCCCCGGACCCCTCCGGCGGTCCCGGTACACTACCGGTGATGCCCGGAACACTTCCGATGGCCAAAACCATACTTCCTATATATTAATCTTTACCTCTGGACCATTACGGAACTCCTCGTGACGTCCGGGATCTCATTCGGGACTCCGAACAACATTCGGTAACCGCGTGCATACTTTCCCTATAACCCTAGCATCATCGAACCTTAAGTGTGTAGACCCTACGGGTTCGGGAGTCATGCAGACATGGCCGAGACAACTCTCCGGTCAAAAACCAACAGCGGGATCTAGATACCCATGTTGGCTCCCACATACTCCACGATGATCTCATCGGATGAACCACGATGTCAAGGATTCAATCTATCCCGTATACAATTCCATTTGTCTATCGGTACGATACTTGCCCGAGATTCGATCGTCGGTATCCCGATACCTTGTTCAATCTCCTTACCGGCAAGTCTCTTTACTCGTTCCGTAACACATCATCCCGTCATCAACTCCTTGATCACATTGTGCACATTATGATGATGTCCTACCGAGTGGGCCTAGAGATACCTCTCTGTTACACGGAGTGACAAATCGCAGTCTCGATTCGTGCCAACCCAACAGACACTTTCGGAGATACCTGTAGTGAACCTTTATAGCCACCCAGTTACGTTTTGATGTTTGGCACACCCAAAGTACTCCTACGGTATCTGGGATTGCAAAATCTCATGGTCTAAGGAAATGATACTTGACATTCGGAAAAGCTATAGCAAATGAACTACACGATCTTTGAGCTATGCTTAGGATTGGGTCTTGTCCGTCACATCATTCTCCTAATGATGTGATCCCGTTATCAACGACATCCAATGTCCATGGTCAGGAAACCATAACCATCTACTGATCAACGAGCTAGTCAACTAGAGGCTTACTAGGGACATGGTGTTGTCTATGTATCCACACATGTATCTGAGTTTCCTATCAATACAATTCTAGCATGGATAATAAACGATTATCATGAACAATGAAATATGATATAATAACTAATTTATTATTGCCTCTAGGGCACATTTCCAACAGTCTCCCACTTGCACTAGAGTCAATAATCTAGTTCACATCGTCATGTGATTAACACTCACAGGTCACATCGCCATGTGACCAACATCCAAAGAGTTTACTAGACTCAATAATCTAGTTCACATCACTATGTGATTAACACTCAATGAGTTCGTGGTTTGATCATGTTATGCTTGTGAGAGAGGTTGTAGTCAATGGGTCTGCCATATTCAGATCCCTATGTATTTCGCAAAACTTTATGTCATATCGTAGATGCTGCTACCATGTTCCACTTGGAGCTATTCCAAATTGTTGCTCCATTATACGTATCCGCTATCTCTACTCAGAGCTATACAGATAGGTGTTAAGTTTGCATCGACGTAACTCTTTACGTCGAACTCTTCATCACCTCCATAACCGAGAAACATTTCCTTATTCCTCTAAGGATAATATTAACCGCTATCTGGTGATCCAGTCCTAGATCACCTTTGTACCCCCTTGCCAGACATGTGTCAAGGCACACATCTGGTGCGGTACTCAGCATGGCATACCGTGTAGAGCCTATGACAAAAGCATAGGGGACGACCTTCGTCCTTCCTCTTTCTTCTGCCGTGGTCAATCTTTGAGTCTTACTCAACTCCACACCTTACAACTCAGGTAAGAACCCCTTCTTTGACTGATCTATTTTGAACTCCTTCAAAAACATGTCAAGGTGTGCGTTCTTTGAAAGTATCATCAGGCGTCTTGATCTATCTCTATAGATCTTGATGCCCAATATGTAAGCAGCTTTATCCAGGTCTTCCTTTGAAAATCACTCTTCAAACAACCATTTATGCTTTCCAGAAATTCTACATTATTTCGGATCAACAATATGTCATCCACATATACTTATCAGAAATGTTGTAGTGCTCCCACTCACTTTCTTGTAAATACAGGTTTCTGGCAAACATTGTATAAACCTAAAAGCTTTGATCACTCCATCAAAGCATATATTCCGACTCCGAGATGCTTGCTCTAGTCCATAGAAGGATCGCCGGAGCCAGCATACCTTTTAGCATCCTTAGGATTGAAAAAACCTTTTATTGTATCACATACAACTTTTTCTTACGAAAACTGGTAAGAAAACTTGTTTTGACATCCATCTGTTAGATTTCATAATCGAAAAATACAGCTAAAGCTAACATGATTCCGACGGACTTAAGCATCGCTACGGGTGAGAATTCTGATCGTAGTCAACTCCTTGAACTTGTGAAAAGACTCTTTCCCATAAGTCGAGCTTCATAGATGGTAACATTACCGCCCATGTCCGTCTTCTTCTTAAAGATCCATTTATCTCAATGGCTTGTCGATCATCGGGCAAGTCCAGCAAAGTCCATACTTTGTTCGGATACATGGATCCTATCTCGGATTTCATGGCTTCTAACCATTTGTCGGAATACGGGCCCACCATCGCTTCTCCATAGCTCGTAGGTTCATTGTTGTCTAACAACATGATATTTAAGACAGGATTACCATACCACTCAGGAGTAGTACATATCCTTGTCGACCTATGAGGTTCGATAGCAACTTGATCCGAAGCTTCATGATCACTATCATCAACTTCCTCTTCAACAGACGTAGGCGCCACAGAAAACATCTTTCTATGTCGCATCACTCTCTGGTTGAAGTAAAGGTTCGACAACCTCATCAAGTTCTATCTTCCTCCCACTCAATTCTTTCGAGAGAAACTCCTTCTCGAGAAAGGACCCGTTCTTAGCGACAAACAATTTGCCCTTGGATCTGAGATACAAGGTATACCCACCTGTCACCTTTGGGTATCCTATGAAGATGTGTTTGTCCGCTTTGGGTTCGAGCTTCTCCGGCTGAAGCCTTAAGCATCGCAGCCCCAAACATTAAGAAACGACAACTTTGGTTTCTTGCCAAACCAATGTTCATACGTCGTCTCAACAGACTTATATGGTGTCCTATCTAAAGTGAATGCAGCTGTCTCTAATGCATAACCTCAAAATAATAGCGGTAGATCGGTAAGAGACATCATAGATCGCACCATATTTCATAAGGTTCGATTACGACGTCCGGACACACCATTACCCTGTGGTGTTCCAGGTGGCTTCAACTGTGAAACAATTCCACAATGTCTTAAGTGTTTGCCAAACTCATAACTCAGAAATTCTCATTGATCAGATCGTAGGAATTTGATCTTCTTGTTATGATGATTCTTAACTTCACTCTGAAATCGCTTGAACTTTTCAAACGTTTCAGACTTGTGCTTCATTAAGTAAATATACCTATATCTACTCAAATCGTCAGTGAAGATGAGAAAATAGCGATATCCACCGCACGCTTCAATTCTCATTGGATCACACGCATCAGCATGTATGATTTCCAACAAGTCACTTGCCCGTTTCATTGTACCTGAAAACGGGGTCTTAGTCATCCTGCCCATGAGGCATGGCTCGCATGTGTCAAGCGATTCAAAATCAAGTGACTCCAAACATCCATCGATGTGGAGTTTCTTCATGCATTTTACGCCAATATGACCTAAGCGGCAGTGCCACAAGAAAGTGGTACTATCTACATCTTTTGGCATGAACATGTGTATTACTACGACTGAGATTCACTGAACCATTCACATAGGGTGCATGACCATGGAAGGTATTATTCATGTAAACAGAATAACCATTATTCTCTAACTTAAATGAATAACCGTATTGCAATGAACATGATCTAATCATATTCATGCTCAACATAGACACCTGATAACATTTATCTCGGTTCAATAGTAATCCCGAAGGCAGATGGAGCGTGCGATGGTGATCTCATCAACTTTGGAAACCCTTCCAACACACATCGTCACCTCGCCCTTAGCCAGTCTCCTTTTGGTCCATAGCTTTTGCTTCAAGTCACCAATAATAGTAACTGAACCGATATCCAATACCCAGGTGCTACCAGGAGTACTAGTGAGTTACACATTAATAACACATATATACTTTGTTGAAGTTGCCAGCCTTCTTATCTACCATGCATTTGGGGTAATTCCGCTACCAGTGACCGTTCCCCTTACAATAGAAGGACTTAGTCTCGGGTTTGGGTTCAACCTTGGGTTCCTTCACTGGAGCGACAACTGGTTTACCATCCATGAAGTTTCCCTTCCAGCCCTTGCCCTTCTTGAAACCAGTGGTCTTGTTAAACCATCAACACTTGATGCTCCTTCTTGATTTCTACCTTTTGCGGTCTTAAGCACCGCGAACAGCTCCGGGATCAACTCCATCCCTTGCATGTCATAGTTCATCACGAAGATCTAGTAGCTTAGTGATAATGGCTAGAGAACTCTATCAATCACTATCTTATCCAGAAGTTTAACTCCCACTTGATTTAAGTGATTATAGCACCCAGACATTTTGAGCACATGCTCACCAGCTGAGCTATTCTCCTCCATCTTGTTGGCAAAAGAACTTGTCAAAGGTCTCACACCTCTCAACACGGGCATGAGCCTGAAATCCCAATTTCAGCTCTTGGAACATCTCATATGTTCTATGGCGTTCAAAACGTCATTGGAATCCCGATTCTAAGCCGTAAAGTATGGTGCACTAAACTATCAAGTAGTCATCAGGATGTGTCTGTCAGGTGTTCACAACATCCACAGACGACGTTGTAGGGGTTTGCACATCGAGCGGTGCATCAAAGATGTAAGCCTTCTGTGTAGCAGTGAGGACACTCCTCGGACTACGGACCTAGTCCGCATCATTGCTTACAATATCTTTTAACTTAATCTTGCTCTAGGAACGTATTGAAACAGGGAGCTACAACGTGAGCTATTTATCTACAACATATTTGCAAAAGACAATTTAGACTATGTTCATGATAATTGAGTTCATCTAATCAAATTATTTAATGAACTCCCACTCAGATAGACATCCCTCTAGTCATCTAAGTGAAACATGATCCGAATCATCCGTGTACGTGAGACGGACTAGTCATCAACGGTGAACATCTTCATGTTGATCGTATCTTCTATACGACTCATGCTCGACCTTTCGGTCTTCCGTGTTCCGAGGCCATGTCTGTACATGCTAGGCTCGTCAAGTCAACCTAAGTGTATTGCGTGTGTAAGGCCATGTCTGTACATGCTAGTCTCATCAACACCCGTTGTATTCGAACGTTAGAATCTATCACACCCGATCATCACATGGTGCTTCGAAACAACGAACCTTCGCAACGGTGCACAGTTAGGGGGAACACCTTTCTTGAAATTTTAGTGTGAGGGATCATCTTATTTAAGCTACCGTCATTCTAAGCAAATAAGATGTAAAACATGATAAACATCACATGCAATCAAATAGTGACATGATATGGCCAATATCATTTTGCTCCTTTTGATCTCCATCTTCGGGGCGCCATGATCATCATCGTCACCGGCATGACACCATGATCTCCATCATCATGATCTCCATCATCGTGTCTTCATGAAGTCGTCTCGTCAACTATTACTTCTACTACTATGGCTAACGGTTTAGCAATAAAGTAAAGTAATTACATGACGTTTAAGTTGACACGCAGGTCATAAATAAATTAAGACAACTCCTATGGCTCCTGCCGGTTGTCATACTCATCGACATGCAAGTCGTGATTCCTATTACAAGAACAAGATCAATCTCATACATCACATATATCATTCATCACATCCTTTTGGCCATATCACATCACACGACATATGCTGCAAAAACAAGTTAGACATCCTCTAATTGTTGTTGCAAGTTTTTACGTGGCTGCTATAGGTTTCTAGCAAGAACGTTTCTTACCTATGCCAAAACCACAACGTGATATGCCAATTTCTATTTACCCTTCATAAGGATCCTTTTCATCGAATCCGATCCGACTAAAGTGGGAGAGACAGACACCCGCTAGCCACCTTATGCAACCAGTGCATGTCAGTCGGTGGAACCAGTCTCGCGTAAGAGTACGTGTAAGGTCGGTCCGGGCCGCTTCATCCCACGATGCCGCTGAATCAAGATAAGACTAGTAACGGCAAGTAAATTGACAAAATCGACGCCCACAACAACTTGTGTTCTACTCGTGCATAGAAACTACGCATAGACCTAGCTCATGATGCCACTGTTGGGGATCATAGCAGAAATTTAAAATTTTCTACGCATCACCAAGATCAATCTATGGAGTAATCTAGCAACGAGGGGAAGGGGAGTGCATCTACATACCCTTGTAGATCGCTAAGCGGAAGCGTTACAAGAACGCGGATGAAGGAGTCGTACTCGTAGTGATTCAGATCGCGGTTGATTCCGATCTAAGCGCCGAACAACGGCGCCTCCGCGTTCAACACACGTGCAGCCCGGTGATGTCTCCTACGCCTTGATCCAGCAAGGGGAGAAGGAGAGGTTGGGGAAGACTCCATCCAGCAGCAGCACGACGGCGTGGTGGTGGTGGAGGAGCGCGGGACTCCAGCAGGGCTTCGCCAAGCACTACGAGAGACGAGGAGGGAGAGGGGTAGGGCTGCGCCAACAGGGGAAGAACTTCGTGTGTTGGGATGCCCCTTTGCCTCCACTATATATAGGGGGAGAGGGAGGGCTGCTCCCCCACCTAGGGTTTCCGCCCTAGGGGTGGCGGCAGCCCCAATCCCCATCTGGGGTGGCGGCAGCCCCAATCCCCATCTGGGGTGGCGGCCAAGTGGGGGGAGAGGGAGGCGCACCAGGCATGGGCCTTAGGGCCCATCTGCCCTTAGGGTTTGCCCCCTCTTCTCTCTAGGCGCATGGACCTTGGTGGGGAGGCGCCCCAGCCCACCTAGGGGCTGGTCCCTTCTCACACTTGGCCCATGTATGCCTTCGGGGCCCGTGGCCCCTCCCGGTGGACCCCCGGACCCCTCTGGTGGTCCCGGTACACTACCGGTGATGCCCGGAACACTTCCGGTGGCCAAAACCATACTTCCTATATATCAATCTTTACCTACAGACCATTCTGGAACTCCTCGTGATGTCCGGGATCTCATCCGGGACTCCGAACAACATTCGGTAACCGCGTACATACTTTCCCTATAACCCTAGCGTCATCGAACCTTAAGTGTGTAGACCCTACGGGTTCGGGAGTCATGCAGACATGGCCGAGACAACTCTCCGGTCAATAACCAACAGAGGGATCTGGATACCCATGTTGGCTCCCACATGCTCCACGGTGATCTCATCGGATGAACCACGATGTCAAGGATTCAATCAATCCCGTATACAATTCCCTTTGTCTATCGGTACGATACTTGCCCGAGATTTGATCGTCGGTATCCCGATACCTTGTTTAATCTCGTTACCGGCAAGTCTCTTTACTCGTTCCGTAACACATCATCCCGTGATCAACTCCTTGGTCACATTGTGCACATTATGATGATGTCCTACCGAGTGCGCCCAGAGATACCTCTCCGTTACATGGAGTGACAAATCCCAGTCTCGATTCGTGCCAACCCAACAGACACTTTCGGAGATACCCGTAGTGCACCTTTATAGCCACCCAGTTACGTTGTGACGTTTGGCACACCCAAAGCACTCCTACGGTATCCGGGAGTTGCACAATCTCATGGTCTAAGGAAATGATACTTGACACTAGAAAAGCTTTAGCATACGAACTACACGATCTTTGTGCTAGGCTTAGGATTGGGTCTTGTTCATCACATCATTCTCCTAATGATGTGATCCCGTTATCAACGACAGCCAATGTCCATGGTCAGGAAACCGTAACCATCTATTGATCAACGAGCTAGTCAACTAGAGGCTTACTAGGGACATGGTGTTGTCTATGTATCCACACATGTATCTGAGTTTCCTATCAATACAATTCTAGCATGGATAATAAACGATTATCATGAACAATGAAATATAATATAATAATAACTAATTTATTATTGCCTCTAGGGTATATTTCCAACAGGTAAAACACAAAATGACCGATGCATGCTTCGACGAGAACATGTCATTCTGACACGAACGTCTTCCCAAGGGGAACAAGTGCCTGACCAGTTTCGAGGAGGCGAAGAAAATCGTGTGTCCTCTAGATTTACCGCACATGAAATACCATGTGTGCATGAACGATTGCATCATTTATCGGGACGAGCATGCGGAGTCTACCATATGTCCGGTGTGCGGCGTCACTCGATACAAGAAGAGGAAGAAAGCTCCTCGAAAAGTGGTGTGGTACTTTCCGATCACTCCTCGTCTGTAGCGGTATTTCGCGGACCCTAAGGTAGCAAAACTCCTGCGTTGACATGCGGATAGGGAGGAGAAGAATTGAGAAGATGATGGAAATGATCCGAAGATAAATAAAAAAAGACAAGATGCTGAGTCACCCTAAGGATGCGAGCCAGTGGCAAGCGTTGAACTTCGAACACCCATAATTTGGGGATGATGCAAGGAACATCGTGCTGGGCACGAGCACTGATGGAGTCAATCCGTTTGGCAGCCAAAGAAGCACACATAGCACCTGACCTGTGTTTGTGTGGATGTACAGCCTTCCCCCTGGTTGTGCATGAAGAGGAAGTACATTCACATGAGTATGCCGAAACAAGCAGGGAACGACATCAATCTGTATTTAGGGCTGCTGAAAGAGGAGCTAGACATGTTGTGGAAAACGTCAGCCAATACGTGGGACGCCGCAGAGAAATAATATTTCCCTATGAGAGCCGCACTGCTCACGACGGTGCACGACTATCTCGGTTACGGATATGTCGCGGGGCAGGTGGTCCATGGATTTTGTGCATGCGTCAGGTGCATGGATGACACAATGCATCGCCAGCTATATAGAGATCCCGGGTCTTCGAAAACAGTGTACATGGGACATCGAAGGTGGCTTCGCGACGATGACTCATGGAGAAAACGCAAGGATCTATTCGATGGTGAAACCGAACCCTGAAGACGCCCGCGTACGAGGAGCGGCGAGGAAATAGACGAGCTGTTGAAAAATTAGAAAGATTGCCCACTGACGAAGCTATGTACCTAGGGTAGGGTCATGGATCTGTCCAAGATACCCTCCCCAAGGACATCTCTAAAAGAACCAGAAGCAGTCGAAGAGAGATCATCATCCACTCGACCATGAAGCTAGGTTCCACTCGACAGCCTTGAAGACACTCGACCATACGAACAACCATTCGACCACCAGAAGATGTGAAGCCACTCACTCCGCAACGGTCGGGATTTAAGTCATAGCTTTAATAATCATTTATAGCACTTTACTCCGGATGTTACTAGTAACGCTCCTCCTTTATGAACATTGAACTCTGTGTAACGGAGGGGAGCTGGGGTCCTCGCGCACTCTATATAAGCCACCCCTCTCCTCTGGGACAAGGGTTCGCACCCTTTGTAATTCACGCGCATATATCCAGTCGACCGCCTCCGGGCTCCGAGACGTAGGGCTGTTACTTCCTCCGAGAAGGGCCTGAACTCGTAAAACTCGCGTGTACAACTCCTCCATAGCTAGGATCTTGCCTATACATCCCTACCCCCCTATTCTACTGTCAAGCTTAGAACCACGACAGTTGGCACCCACCGTGGGGCAGGTGTCTTAGCGAATTTTTGGAGAAGTTGCAATTTTTCCGATCCCCTTCATCATGGTTTCAGGCGGAGGTTTGGCTGAGGGCCGCGAGATCCGTCTCGGCGCGCTCGTGTTTATCGCCGACGACTCCGCTTGGCTTCAGGAGGCTCCACTCGACGTCGACGCGCTCCCCGTCCGCGGGGCGACGCACTTTCACGCGTGCGTCCGCGGCGTCCTCCTGCGGCAGCCGTCGACCCAGTATCAGTCAGCTCCAGTAGCTTTCCCTCTCCCCCCGGCCTGCCGGAGCAAACGTTCCGGTCGGTCGAGGCTTCAGCGGTGGGTGAGGCATGCGGTGGCCCGCCAGTCGGCCACCCCTCAAGTCGCGGCAATCGAGCCCGACGAAACTCTCTACGGCTTGTTCGATCTGTCGACTGGCTACGTAGAGACTGCATCCGAGTGCGACAGCAGCGACCCAGCAGCAGAAGTTTTGATGGTCAATGGACCACGCGGTCCTCCTGGCTTCACCCGTGAAGACGGAGGTGATGGGGACGGCGATCCATCGCTCGTTCATAAAGAGTACCGCCCCGAACCCCTCTCTTCGCAGCAGAGGGAGGAACTTCACCGTCGGAACATGGATGCATTGCATACTCCTATAGTTGGAGAAACCCCTGAGGCCCAGGCCTTGGAGCAGACGCGCTTGGCCAACTTGGCTGAGCGCACTTGACTGGAGAACCTCCAGCGCGCACTCGACGATCGAGCTCGGCAACGTGCTCCCGAATCCAGTCGACGCCAACTTTTTCCACCTCCGACTCAGGTATACCGAACCCCGATCCAGAATCTAGCAGCTGCTGCCCGGATAGCGGAGTCGATCCAACCTTCCCAGTCAGAAGCTGGCCGAGGTCTGGTGCAGATCCGAGCTTTGCTCCGGGCGGCGGGAGAACATAATACAGCCGTATCTCAGTCGCGGAATAGGATCCATAGCAGATCCGTGGTTGCAAACACAGTTTAGTCGGCCCACAGCCCAAGATCGCCCCCGAGTCGTGAGGGACGTGGAGATCAACGAGATCAGTACAGAAACCGTGAGCAGTATGATCACCAAGTCGATCGCGATGATCGTCGTCGAGTGCCCACGCCTCCCCCAAGGAGTGGGTCGTACGTGCCTCAGCAACATGAAGACAGGCACCCTCACAGTGTTGGGCGAGGGATTCCAGTCGACCCCAGGGAGCCAGGCTTTGATGCGAGATCTATTGTCGTTTAGGGCTTGGTCGACAGAAACAGAGCTCACCGAGAGGGCCATGACAGGGATCCGCAAACCAGCAACAGGGTGCATGTCTCAGGTCCAGAGTGCTTCAGCAGACCCATCAGGGCTGCAGTGATTTCCCCCAACTTCAGGTTGGCGACTGGAGTCAGTAAGTTCACTGGTGAGTCCAAGCCTGACACTTGGCTTGAAGACTACCGAGTGGCTGTCCAGATTGGTGGCGGCAATGATGAAGTAGCCATGAAACACCTTCCTCTGATGTTGGAGGGCTCGGCTAGAGCATGGCTGAATCAGTTGGCACCTAGCAGTATTTATACTTGGGAAGATCTCGCCCGAGTGTTTGTCAGAACATTCGAGGGCACTTGCAAACAGCCGGCAGGTTTGACAGAATTACAATGTTGTGTTCAGAAACCGAATGAAACTTTGAGGGATTATATCCAGAGATGGATCACCCTGCACCACACGATGGAGGATGTGTCTGATCATCAGGTAATGTGTGCCTTTAAGGAAGGTGTCAGGTATCGGGAGTTGAATCTGAAATTCGGTCGGACAGGAAATATGACTCTGACTCGGATGATGGAGATTGCCACCAAGTATGCCAATGGTGAAGAAGAAGAACGACTCCGGAGTGGCAAGCACAAAGCAGTCGCCCATGAAGCCGGAGGAGGAAACTCCGGTCGGAAACAGAAGCGCAAGGCCGAGCCAGCTGCTCCTGGTGAAGCCTTAGCTGTGGTTAAAGGAAAGTTCAAGGGGAAGCCCAAAGGGCCGTGGAACCCCAAGAAAGTAAAAGATCGAGATGTAAATGACGTGCTGGATCTGCCATGCCACATCCACACCAAAAAAGATGAAGAGGGTAATTTCATTTATCCAAAGCACACCACTCGGCAGTGTCGTCTCCTAATCTAGCAATTCCGAGAGAAACAACCCAAGGAAAAGGAGAAGGAAGTAGACAAGGCTGAGGATGAGGAAGAAGATGATGATGGTTATCCCCATGTGAATTTCACTCTCATGATTTTTGCTGACGTTGAGAGCAAAAGTCGATTGAAAGTGATCAACAGAGAAGTGAACATGGTCGCTCCGGTGACACCTAGTTATTTGAAGTGGTCATAGACTACCATTACATTCGACCAGTCTGATTATCCAGCGCACATAGACCCCCCTGGGAGGCAAGCACTGGTGGTCGACCCGGTGGTCGAAGGCACCCGGCTGACAAAGGTCCTGATGGATGGTGGCAGTGGCCTAAACATACTGTATGCAGAGACATTGAAGGGAATGGGCATTCCGATGTCCAGACTCAGTGAAAGCAATATGAGTTTCCATGGGGTCATTCCAGGCAAGAAGGCTGCATCACTCGGCCAGATTTCTCTCGACGTGGTTTTCGGTGATTCCAAGAATTACCGCAAAGAAAAGTTGACATTTGAAGTTGTGGATTTCCAGAGTGCCTATCATGCCATTCTGGGCAGGCCAGCTTATGCACGTTTTATGGCTCGACCATGTTACGTGTACCTCAAATTGAAGATGCCTGGTCCCAAAGGGGTGATCACTATCGTTGGTAATCGGAAGAAGGCAGAGGAGTGCTTCCATAAGGGTTCAAAGATCGCCGATGCACAGATGGCCGTGGCAGAATTGCAAGAATACCAGAAAAATGCTGATCTGAGTGATTTGTTGCGAGCCAAGAAGCCAGCCATAGATTCAGAATTCCAGTCGTCTGGTGAAACGAAGTCGATTCACATTCACCCGACAGACCCCAATGTTGCTCCGACTCACATTTCAACCACACTCGACTCCAAATAGGAAGAAGCGCTCATCCAGTTCCTCCGTGAGAACTGGGACATCTTTGCATGGAAACCTTCGGACATGCCGGGTGTTCCCAGGGGACTGGCTGAGCATGTTTGCGAGTCGACCCAAAAGTGAAACCAGTCAAAGAACATTTTCGACGGTCCGCCTTACAGAAGAGAAAGGCAATCGGTGAAGAGGTGGCTCGGCTTCTGGCAGCTGAGTTTATCCGAGAGATTTACCACTCCGAGTGGTTAGCCAATGTTGTCATGGTCCCAAAGAAGGACGACTCACTTCGCATGTGCATTGACTTCAAGCATATCAATCGAGCATGGCCGAAAGATCACTTTCCTCTTCCTCGCATCGACCAGATAGTCGACTCGACTGCGGGGTGCGAGCGTTTGTCCTTTTTGGACGCCTACTCCAGGTACCACCAGATCCATCTATACAGACCCGACGAGATAAAGACAGCTTTCATCACCCCGTTTGGGTGCTTCTGTTATGTCACAATGCCATTCGGTTTGAAGAACGCTGGAGCCACATTCATGCTGATGATTCATAAGTGCCTGCTCACTCAGATCAGTCGGAATGTGGAAGCATACATGGATGACATTGTGGTCAAGTCATGTAAAGGTTCCGACATACTGACTGACCTTGCTGAAACCTTTGCCAACCTTAGAAGGTATGATATCAAGCTTAATCCATCAAAGTGCATGTTTGGAGTTCCGGGCGGAAAATTACTCGGTTTTCTCATTTCCGAACGAGGGATCGATGCTAACCCAGAGAAAGTGGGTGCTATACTCCGAATGAAACGCCATGTGCGTGTGCATGATGTCCAGAAGCTTACTGGTTGCTTGGCCGCCCTAAGTTGATTCATTTCTTGCCTCGGTGAAAAGGCACTGCCCCTTTATCGACTGATGAAGAAATCAGATAAGTTCGAGTGGACTCCTGAAGCTGACGCAGCATTTGCAGAGCTAAAAGCTCTGCTTTCCACCCAGCCGGTGCTTGCTGCCCCAATCAGCAAAGAGCATTTACTGCTTTATATAGCAGCCACTGGACAAGCCGTCAATACAGTACTTACAGTCGAGCGGGAAGAAGAGGGAAAAACCTAAAAAGTTCAGCGCCCAGTTTATTATATTTCTGAAGTTCTGACTCTGTCAAAGCAGAGATATCCGCACTATCAGAAGCTCGTTTATGGAATTTACATGACCACGAAGAAGGTTGCACACTATTTCTCTGATCACTCTGTTACAGTCGTCAGCGACGCTCCATTGTTAGAGATTCTGCACAACAGAGATGCAACTGGTCGAGTGGCAAAATGGGCGATTGAACTCCTTCCCTTAGATATCAAGTTCGAGGCAAAGAAAGTTTAAGTCCCAAGCAATAGCAGATTTCCTCGCCAAATCGATTGAACAACAACTGCCGACTGAAGTTCACTCGGACCACTGGACCATGTTCTTTGATGGATCCAAAATGCTGAATGGTTCCGGTGCTGGGGTGGTTCTGGTATCCCCCTGAGGAGACAAGCTCAGATATGTCCTCCATATTCACTTTGATTCCTCTAATAATGAAGCTGAATATGAAGCACTCCTGTATGGGTTGCGTATGGCCATCTCACTCGGCGTCCGTCACCTTATGATCTACGGCGGCTCAGATTTGGTAGTCAATCAAGTGATGAAGGAGTGGGACATCAGAAGCCCAGCCATGACTGGTTACTGCAACGCGATGAGGAAGTTGGAAAAGAAGTTTGAGGGGTTAGAACTCCATCACATACCCCGACTGAAAAATCAAGCAGCCGATGACTTGGCAAAGATAGGTTCCAAGAGAGAAGCCATTCCCAGCAATGTGTTTTTGGAACATATTCACACATTGACCGTTCAAGAAGATCCTTTTATTGAAGAGCCCTTGCAACCTAAGAGCACCATAGATCCGACTGAAGTCGAGGTCCCAACAGTGGTCGACCTGATCATGGAGGTTCTGGTCATCACACCCGATTGGACAGTGCCGTACATTGCGTACATCCTCAGAAAAGAACTCCCAGAAGACGAAGAAGAGGCTCGGCAGATCGTCCGTCGATCCAAGGCCTTTACTGTGATAAGAGGACAATTGTTCAGGGAAAGCGTGACTGGAGTCAGTCAGAAATGCATAACGCCAGAAGAAGGTCGAATGATCCTCAATGACATCCACTCGGGGGCCTGTGGTCACCATGCGTCCTCTCGGGACATCGTGGCTAAAGCATACCGAGCCAGATTCTATTGGCCACGAGCAAATGAAATGGCGAAAGATATAGTCGACAGATGTGAAGGCTCCCAGTTTTACTCCGACATGTCTTACAAGCCAGCGTCAGCCCTGAAGACCATTCCCCTCGTCTGGCCCTTTGATGTTTGGGGACTGGATATGGTTGGACCACTGAGAACTGGTAGGAGCGGCTTCACTCATGTGCTCGTTGCAGTCGACAAGTTTACCAAATGGATCAAAGCTAAACCTATCAAGAATCTTGAAGCCAGCACCGCTGTCAGTTTTATCAGAGAATTGACATTCAGATATGGAGTCCCCCACAACATCATCACTGACAATGGATCGAATTTCGATTCCGATGAGTTTAGAGCTTTCTGCGCTTCTCAAGGCACACAAGTCGACTATGCTTCAGTCGCTCACCCGTAGTCGAATGGACAAGCAGAAAGAGCCAAGGCCTAATTTTCAAAGGATTGAAACCCCGACTGATGCGTGATCTCAAACATGCAACAGGCGCTTGGGTCGATGAACTTCCGTCAGTTCTGTGGGGTTTGAGGACAACTCCCAACCGGTCGACTGGACGAACTCCTTTCTTTTTGGTCTATGGAGCCGAAGCTGTTCTACCAAGTGACCTACTCCACAATGCACCCCGAGTCGAGCTTTTCTCCAAAGAAGAAGCAGAGCAGGCCCGGGAAGATTCAGTCGATCTCCTAGAGGAGGAAAGAGAGATGGCCTTGATCCGGTCAACCATCTATCAGCAAGACTTGCGTCGATTCCACGCCAGAAATGTGAGAGGTCGAGCCTTCCAAGAAGGAGACCTGGTTCTTCGAGTGGATCAACAGAAACCACACAAGCTCGCCCTGGCTTGGGAAGGCCCCTTCATCGTCACCAAAGTTCTCCACAATGGAGCATACCATCTTTACAGTATTGAGCATCAGAAGGACGAGCCACGAGCCTAGAACGCAGAGCTGCTCCGCCCCTTTTATACTTAAGCACTCGTTCGAATAAAAATGTAATAAGAAACACCTTTGCAATTTGTTTACCAAAGACAAGAGCTTTACAGTCCTCTCGTACAATTGTTGTTGTTCTTATTTACCTTTGAAATCCCCCAGTGGGTGGGCTTAGCCGTGAATCTGTTTCGCCTAAGTTCGAAAGAAAATCCTACCGAGTGACGAGCAGGCCTCTCATTCGGGAGGCTTAGCTGCGAATCCGTTTTGCCTAAGTTTGAAAGAAAATCCTACTGAGTGGTGAGCAATCCTCCCACTCGGGGGCTTAGCTGCAGTCCAGTACTTGCCTAAGTTCTCTCACTCAGAGACTTAGCTGTAGTCCGGCACTCGCCTAAGTTTGAAAAAATCCTACCGAGTGGAGAGCAATCCTCCCACTCGGGGGCTTAGCTGCAGTCCAGTACTCGCCTAAGTTCCCTCACTCGGAGACTTAGCTACAGTCCGGCACTCACCTAAGTTTGAAAAAATCCTACCGAGTGGAGAGTAATCCTCCCACTCGGGGGCTTAGCTGCAGTCCAGTACTCGCCTAAGTTCTCTCACTCGGAGACTTAGCTGCAGTCCGGTACTCGCCTAAGTTTGAAAAATCCTACCGAGTGGAGAGCAATCCTCCCACTCGGGGGCTTAGCTGCAGTCCAGTACTCGCCTAAGTTTGAAAGAAACCCTGCCGAGTGGGGAGCAATCCTCCCACTCGGGGGCTTAGCTGCAGTCCAGTACTCGTCTAAGTTCTCTCACTCAGAGACTTAGCTATAGTCCGGTACTCGCCTAAGTTTGAAAAATCCTACCGAGTGGAGAGCAATCCTCCCACTCGGAGGCTTAGCTGCAGTCCAGTACTCGCCTAAGTTTGAAAGAAATCCTACCGAGTGGAGAGCAATCCTCCCACTCGGGGGCTTAGCTACAGTCCAGTACTCGCCTAAGTTCTCTCACTCAGAGACTTAGCTGCAGTCGGGTACTCGCCTAAGTTTGAAAAATCCTACCGAGTGGAGAGCAATCCTCCCACTCGGGGGCTTAGCTGCAGTCTAGTACTCGCCTAAGTTTGAGAAATCCTACTGAGTGGAGAGCAATCCTCCCACTCGGGGGCTTAGCTGCAGTCCAGTACTCGCCTAAGTTTGAAAAAATCCTACCGAGTGGAGAGCAATCCTCCCACTCGGGGGCTTAGCTGCAGTCCAGTGCTCGCCTAAGTTCTCCCACTCGGAGGCTTAGCTGCAGTCCAGTACTCGCCTAAGTTTGTAAAATCCTACCGAGTGGAGAGCAGTCCTCCCACTCGGGAGGCTTAGCTGCAGTCCAGCGCTCGCCTAAGTTCTCCCACTCGGAGGCTTAGCTGCAGTCCAGTACTCGCCTAAGCTTAAAAAATCCTACCGAGTGGAGAGCGATCCTCCCACTCAGAGGCTTAGCTGCAGTCCAGTACTCACCTAAGTTCGAAACATATCCCTATCTGCAAGGACGACGAGGTGCAGGTCGACTGCAACCTTCTCCTTCAGAGCTACGACACAAGTACAACATGCGCTCCATCCCTATCAGCAAGGACGATGAGGTGCAGGTAGACTGCAACCTTCTCCTTCGGAGCTACGCCACAAGTACAACATGTGCTCCATCCCTATCTGCAAGGACGACGAGGTGCAGGTCGACTGCAACCTTCTCCTTCGGGACTATGCCACAAGTACAATGTGCGCTCCATCCCTATCCGCAAGGGCGACGAAGTGCAGGTCGACTGGAGTCGCCATCTCAGATCTGCGTCTCCAGCGCAAAGACTATTCCGAGCAGAGAACAAAGTCCACTTGAAGGCAAAATGCAAGCATATTCGAAAATAAACCAAATTCGGATAAATCCTAAAGTTCCAAGCAGCAAACCAAAAGTATTCGAGCATCAAGCCCGAAGGAGTTTAACGGTTACAACAACCACTCGGCATTTCGAGGCAAATTTAAAGCAGATTCAAGTCTCATAAGTTTGTTCACTCGGTAGGAGGAGGGCTGGCAGGCTCGACGAATTCGTCCAGGTCGATCCCATCCGCAATCCGAGTAGCAGCAGCGATGAAAGTCTCCATGAAGGACTGGAAGTCATGCCTTTTGGTGTTAGCGACCTTGATCGCCGCCATCTTGTCTTCACGAGCTTCCTTGCAATGGACTCACACCAAGGACAACGCCACGTCAGCACCACACCGGGCGGAGGACTTCTTCCATTCCTGCACTCGGTCAGGGATCTCGTTGAGTCGAGCCATCAGGGATTCCAGGTCATTTTGAAGCGTCGCCCTTGGCCAGAGCAATGTGTCGACTCGTGAGACTGCTTCCTTCAGGCGTGCGAGGTAGCTTGTGACGTCGGCGACACGAGACTCCAGTCGGAGCACATTCATTGTAGTTTCGTCGCAAACTGGAGAAGCGATAGGGTCCAGACCCATCTCGACCTTTCCAGTTTCTTCGTCAAAATCTTGGCAGAATTCTGCAGTCAAAAATTAGTGGGTCGACCGAACAGGATTCATTCGCAAACATCAACACAGTCGGTTTAAAGGGAGTACCTTCCAGCATGAGATAGAGCTTCTTAGCAAGAGTCCTCAGATAAGCTTCCGTGTCATTCCTCTTGTGGACCGCAGACTCCAGCTTTTCATTCAGGGTAATTTTGTCCTTCTTCAGACGACTCACCTCTCGGTTAGACTTGTTGAGACAGGACTTCAGCTTGGTCACCTCCCCTTCCAGTGCTTCGACTGAAGCCAGCTTCTGGTCTGCAAGGGCAGTTTTATCTTGGGCTTCTTTCTGTGCAGCGGCGAGGTCCGAGTCCTTCTTCTCCAGAGCCAACTTCATTTTCTCTGCAAAAGAAGCATTCAGATCAGACAAGAGCTCGAAGAAATGTTTTAAAAAGACAGTCGATAGGCAGTTACCTTCCATACCAGCAACTTCGCCTTGAGCTTTCTTCAGATTCTGCTGGGCCAACTCCAAGTCGAGGTTGAGTTGCCTCTGCTTCTCCTCAAGTTTAGCAAACTTGGAAATGAGAGTACAAGACTTCTGCAGAAGGCAAAAGACGTGTCAATCGACAAGATCAAAGGTCGTTCACTTCCGAGTGGATAAAACTTAAAGAAGTCTTCTTAGACCCCAGCCGACTGCACACAGTCGACTGCGGTCTCGGGGGCTACACCCAGCGGGTGCACTTGGCGTGCCCCCGCTGATTAAAACCCAACTCGACCGGTCCGCCCGGGTCAAGTAAAAAAAAAACTGTTCAGACCCCAGTCGACCGCCAGCAGTCGACTGCGGTCTCGGGGACTACACCCAGTGGGTGCACTTAGCGTGCCCCCACCGGTTCAGATCCTACTCGACCGGTCCGCCCGAGTCGAGTGGAAGAAAAGAAAGGAAGGTAGAACTCAGACCCCAGTCAACTGCCAGCAGTCGACTGCGGTCTCGGGGACTACACCCAATGGGTGCACTTAGCGTGCCCCCACCTGTTCAGATCCTACTCGCCCAGACCGAGTGGAAGAATGCAACTACCAAAGACAAAAAACACCCAGTGGGTGCACTGATTCGACGCAAACAACAGGAGATTGTATGGAAGAAAATTTTTCGGGTAGCATATCCAGATAGAACAAGGGCAGTCGAAAAGTATACTTACCTGGACATTGGCCCGGAGAGCAGCGTTGGCGTCGTAGGCAGCCTGGCTATTCTCATGCACCGTCTTCATCCGCTCCATCATCACGTCAGCCTGTTGGACGGCTTCCGCAGCCGCTTCCGACTGGTTGTCCGGAACAGGATAGCTGATGAAGAAGAGAGCAGACGACCCAGGTGCAGCAGCTTGGACCTCCGAGGCATGAGATGGGACGACTGAAGGAATCAGCGGTACAGTCGACGGTGTGGGGCGCTCACTCGACAAGGGTATAGTGAAGGTTACAGAGGCCCCGCCCGCGTCTTTAGATTGATAGACGGTTGGTGTTGTCGTTGGTCCCTGCTGAGACGCCTTACCAGCCGTCGCCTTTTTATTCTTCCTGGGCCTAGGAGCCACATCTTCATCGTCATCTGGGAGATCGATGACATTGGGCGGAGCTGCAGAGAAGATCAGTTGACTCTAAAGTAAACCGCTAGAATTCAATCGACCGAGTAGTCAAGAGCAAGATCATAAGAGTTTTTACCTGGGTTGGAGGTGACCGCATTTTCCATCTCCTCGTCTCGGTACTGGAGAGAAGAGGTTCCTGATGTAGCAGCATTGCAAAGACCCGCACCCAGTCGGTTACGTTCTCTTGTCCGAGTCGACGGAAAGAACAGGTCAGATGATTACCTGGAGATGGTAGGGATGGTCACTTTGATCCTGGGCAGAGCTTTTGGTAGTTTGGAGGAGGTGGCTTTCGGTGCTTTTGGCGCTGGAGGCGGCACAACCTTGGGCTGCTTCGAAGCCTTCTCAATCGGCGCTGGGGAAGACGTCCTGGGGCGCTTCGAAGACTGCCCAGTCGGCACGGTCACCAGGTCCGGAGTGCTTGCCGGGTCGTGAGCATTTTTGGATCTCCTCTCCCTGCGAGGAGGTGAGTCGACCTCTTCGTCATCAGTCGATTCATCGCTCTCCTCGTCCTCCTCGGCATCCGAGTGCCACTCGCCGCTCTCACCCCCACTCGCTCCTTCCTCGACGTCTTGCTCCTGCACTCCATTGGGCATCGAGTACATGTCAATGAGGGCCTGAAAAGACAACAATCAAGAAATTCAGTCGACCATCAACAAGGTGTCACACAGTGAATCGGAAAGATACTTGGTAAAACAGAATCATACCTGCTCTGGCTGGCGCGAGTGGTCGAATGGAATCACCCTCCTAGACCCCGGGGGTTGTCTTTGTTGCTGGTGATTCCCATCAGCCACTTCTCCAAGATGTCCTCGCTGACGTCCTCCGGGTGGATCCGAGTGGAGTCCTCGAGTCCAGAGTACATCCACATCGGATGATCACGGGCCTGAAGCGGTTGGATGCGTCGACCGAGAAAGACCTCCAGCAGGTCCATCCCAGTCACCCCGTCACTGACGAGTTGGACGACCCGCTCGACTAGCACCTTGACCTGCGCCTTCTCTTCTGGGACCACCTTCAGGGAGGAGGGCTTCTCCACTCGAGCCAGAGAAAAGGGAGGAAGTCCAGTCGACTGACCCGGGGTCGGCTGGTCCTTACAGTAAAACCAAGTCGACTGCCAGCCCCGGACAGAGTCGGGAAGTATCATTGCTGGGAAGGTGCTCTTGTTCCTCATCTGGATCACGTGCATTCTCTCATCACTCGGACTGGCCTTTTTGACTGACTGGGAACGGCAGGTGAAGATGTGTTTGAAAAGACCCCAATGCAGTCGACAGCCCAAGAAATTTTCACACATTGACACGGAAGCAGCCAGATAGACTATGGTGTTTGGAGTGAAGTGGTGGAGCTGAGCCCCAAAGAAGTTCAAAAAGCCCCAAAAGAAAGGATGGGGAGGCAGAGAAAATCCGCGATCGACGTGGGTGGCGAGGAGAACACACTCACCCTCCCTTGGCTGCGGCTCGGTCTCGTTCCCCGGGAGCCGCGCCGATTTGTGGGGGATCAGTGCCCCCTCCACCAGGTCGTCGAGGTCGTCCTGGCTGATCATCGAGCGGATCCAGTCGCCCTGGATCCAGCCCGGCGGCAGGCCAGATCTCGACGAGGATCCGCCCTGGCTGGTCCGCTTGCCCTTCGCCTTCGCGGTCGCCTTCTTCGCGCACTCCAGCGCCACCGTCTTCTCTTTTCCCATGGCGGCAGATCGAGTTCGAGCGAGGGTTCGGCAACGAGTGCAGAAGCGAGCATGGCGGAGAAGTTGAAGGAAGAAGAAAAGAGAATGGGAGCACACGGGGTAGAGACCCAGTCCGGTGCCTTTTATAAGGTCATTCCCCGAGTGACTGACTGGTAGGCCCAGACGATCTAAACAAATCCCGCAACAGTCGCGCGCACAATACGTGATGAAAAAGGTGGCATGGAGATCGAGGCGACCTGCCTAATCCGTCCCGATTACCACGGCCTCGCCCGTCCGGCGCGCTTCCCAAAATTTGAATCCCGCGAAATCCGCGGAGAGCAGAGCAACTTGTCAGACTGAAAACGTCCTCTACATTATCATTCGGAGTTCTGCCGTGAAAATTCACTCAGCAAAAACCAAGAATGGACCAAGGCGACTAAAAAAGAAGTTGGCGTTGTCTCCTCAGTTCATGGCTCCAGAATAAGTTATACTCACCACACGAAGAATGAGTCGGAAGTGTTCTCAACTCCTTCCCCACTCAAACTCTGATCCATTCGGGGGCTAATGACGAAGCTATGTACCTAGGGTAGGGTCATGGATCTGTCCAAGATACGCTCCCCAAGGACATCTCTAAAAGAACCAGAAGCAGTCGAAGAGAGATCATCATCCACTCGACCATGAAGCTATGTTCCACTCGATAGCCTTGAAGACACTCGACCATACGAACAACCATTTGACCACCAGAAGATGTGAAGCCACTCACTCCGCAATGGTCGGGATTTAAGTCATAGCTTTAATAATCATTTATAGCACTTTACTCCAGACGTTACCAGTAATGCTCCTCCTTTATGAACATTGAACTCTGTGTAACGGAGGGGAGCTGGGGTCCTAGCGCACTCTATATAAGCCACCCCTCTCCTTTGGGACAAGGGTTCACACCCTTTGTAATTCACGCGCATATATCCAGTCGACCGCCTCCGGGCTCCGAGACGTATGGCTGTTACTTCCTCCAAGAAGGGCCTGAACTCGTAAAACTCGCGTGTAAAACTCCTCCATAGCTAGGATCTTGCCTCTACATCCCTACCCCCCCTATTCTACTGTCAGGATTAGAACCACGACACCCACCGCCGGGAAAGAAGCGAAAGGCGCCAGAGCCGGGAAAGAAGCGAAAGGCACCAGAGCCGCTGCTGAAGGTATGGAAAACGAGGTCTGTTTTCTGGGACTTGCCGTACTAGAAGATCCTCCGTGTGCCTCACAGCCTTGATGTCATGCATATCACGAAGAACGTGTGCGAGAGTCTGCTTGGTACCCTGCTCAACATGCCAGAGAGGACCAAAGATGGGCTGAAAGCAAGGGCAGACTTGAAATCAATGGGCATCAGGGAGGAGTTTCACGCTAATGATGATGATGATTATGATGAGGATGAGGCGAAGGACACAGAAAGTCGTCGCAAAGGAAAAAAGGCCAACAAGATCAGAAATGACTGCCCTCCCGCGTGCTTCACTCTAAGTCAGGAGGAGATCGAGCAGTTTTTCACCTGCCTCGTAGGAGTAAATCTTCCTTACGATTACGCGGGGAAGATAAGCAGATACCTAGACTCAGCGAAGGAGAAGTTCAGCGGGATGAAGTCTCACGGCTGTCACGTGCTGATGACGCAGATACTTCCAGTTGCAATCCGTGGGATCATGGACGCGCACATCTGTGAAACGTTATTTGGCCTATGCAACTTTTTCGACATCATCTCTCAAAAGTCGGTTGGCGTGAGGCAACTCAGAAGGCTACAGGAAGAGATCGTGGTGATACTATGCGAGCTTGAGATGTACTTCCCGCCCGCATTCTTCGACGTTATGGTGCATCTGCTGGTCCATATCGTGGAGTACATCATCCAACTCGGGCCGACGTTCCTGCACAACATGATGTCGTTCGAAAGGATGAATGGTGTCATCAAAGGATACGTTCGCAACATGTCACGTCTAGAGGGAAGCATAGCCAGGGGCTTTCTGACCGAAGAGTGCATCTCCTACTGCACGAATTATCTAGGCATCGAGAACCCCGTTGGTCTGCCCGTCAACAGGCACCTCGGTAGGCTCGCTAGATGGGGTCACCGCGAGGGTCGCTGCGAAATGCATGTCGACTTCGAGGGTCGACTCGCCGACTTTGAAAGAGCAAACCTAGTCACGCTACAACACATAGACGTGGTCGATCCTTGGGTGGTAGAGCACAAAACCTTTATTGAGAAGACGTACAATGACCGAGACCAACAGAGGACGGACGGAGATATAATCAAAGAGCACAACTCATGTTTCACGCGTTGGTTCAAGGAGAAGCTTCTGTCGTACCCTTTACATAAGGATTCTTCCGCCGAAGAAAAACTCATATTCGCCTTGTCACAGGGCGCCGAGCACAACCTGATGACCTATGAGGCATACGATATCAACAGCTACACATTCTACACCGAGGACAAGGACATGAAGAGCGATGGTTATCAGAACTCCGGGGCAACGATGGAATCCTACACCGGTAACGACAAGGACAGATACTATGGAAGGATCGAGGAGATTTGGGAGCTGAGCTATGCTGGAGAGAAGGTCCCGATGTTCTGTGTCAGATGGGCCAAGAGCATCCTCAAAGAAGACCGGTATTTCACCACCATGGTTATACCCGAAGCCAAATCCAAGACCGCGGGCGCAAACGTCACCGCGAAAAATGAGCCATGGGTACTATCTTCCCAAGTGGACCAATGCTTCTTCATTACCGACCCGTCAAAGCCCAGTCGTGTTGTCGTGAGGAGAGGCAAAAGGAAGATCATCGGAATCGATGGAGTCGCCAATGAGCAAGACTTCGACAAGTACGGCGACCCAAAGATGGAACATGACGACGATGATGAAGTACCATACACCACAATAAGAAGCAGGACCACCCTACCTAAAGGACGTCCGTTCAAGAGAAGAACTCCATTTGCGAAAAAGAAGGGCAAGAAGATTGTGAAAAGATAGCTAAGATTGAATCACGACGTGTCGGCCGTGTGTGTGTGTCAGTGGCAAGCTCAATTATTACATGCAACTAAATTATTACATGTATCACTTGATTTCAACCATGTCATCGATCTAATTCTAACTCTTTGCACAATGGTTTAAATTGTAGTCTTCATTTCTCGATTGTATTTCGACATATGGAAATGGCATTTCTTCTGTTCTAGTCCTCTATCCAGTAACATTTTTTGTTCAAAACAGTGGAGTTAATGTTTTCTTCTGGTATTATAATTATTTTTATTTATGTTTATTCTGGTAAAATAAAAAAGTTAGTAATGGCGCACCAGGAGAAGGTGCGCCATTGCTATCAAGGTATTTATGGCGCACCCCTAGAAGGTGCGCCCTTGGTATATCAATGTTTTGAATTCATGAATATTTTTAAATTTCATGGGCATTTTTTGAATTCATGAATATTTTTTCAAATTTGATGATATTTTTTCATATTCATAAATGTTTTACCAATTCACAAATGTTTTGCAGCGCAAGTATTTGAAAATTAGTGATAACTACTTATATCGTAACATTTTAAAATTTATGGTCATTTTCTAAAAAATTATTACATGCAACTAAAAATCCAAAAAAAGTTAGTAATGGCGCACCAGGGGAAGGTGCGCCATTGCTATCACGGTGCTTATGGCGCACCCCTAAAAGGCGCGCCATTGCTAACCCTCCCCACTCCACTTTCTCCCCTCTCCCTCTGGCCTCTCTCCCCCACTCGCCAGATCCATCGATTCTAACCCAACGACCCCCGCAGGAGCACGCCGCCGTCCGCCCGCGCCCGCGCCCGCTCCACCGTCGCCGCCCTGCCTCCTCGGGCTCCACCGCCGCCGCCCTGCCTCCTCGAGCCGAGCAGCCACACGCGCCCAGCCTCCGCGGCCCTGCCTCCGGCACCGCAGCGCCTCCCTCCCCATCCCCAGAGCAGCCGCCCCCGCCCAGCAACGCCGCCGCCCGGAGCTACGCCGGTGACCGGTCCATAGGTAGGTAGCCACCACCCCTCCTTCCTCCCCCTCCCTCCTTCCTATTGAATCCTCTGCCCGCTCAAAATTCCCCCCTGATTTCTGCACTGGATGAGCACCTGCCCTGCTGCTGCTCGCCCTCGCACCGCGCGCATCGGCCCCGCCTCTGCTCTCGCCCTGCGCATCACGCTCGGCCTACCGCCGGCTGAGCCCCGACCCCGCCCGTGCGACCGTGCTGTCGCTGCTCTGTCATGGTTGCACGCCTGCGCGTCGCGAGCGCCGCTCCCTGGTCGCACCCCTGCATTGCTGCGCGTGTGTGCCGACGTGCCTGCCGCTGCTAGTGCTCCTGCTCACCCACGTAAGAAAGACTACACAAATATCAAGAAAGTTCTTGATGATGTTCTCCCCGGCTACGCCAAATCTGGAGGAACCTTCAAGAGGCCAATTTTTAGGTACGGCAAGCACGTGTTCACCCACATAACGACGTTCCCCTGTGTCAAGCAGCCACCTGGCGGTCAGAAGGATGCCTACCACGCCCTCCATCACATGCGGGCGATCGTATGGGACCATAAGCACCTTCTGCTACCAAATAGTCTCAAAGATTGGACCGCACGCTTGTCGGCAATCCAGGACGCGGACCTCAGACAAGAATTCTTTCGCATCCAGTCGAAGTTTGCGAAAATCATCCATCAAGATGTCCTTCGTACCTCGGGGCAGTTCTACCTCAAATATCAACCGTCCAACAGTGAAATAGAAACAACACTACAAATGCAGGCTGTCAACGATCGTGATTTCATGACCATCACGAAAGACGGCGGCTTCATCCACGCTCCGGTCCCTGAGTCGAGTCGAAAGTAGTGATGCTATGTAGTTCTGAAATATCGATTAGCTCATGTTGTAATTAAACTTTAATGAACTTGTATGTCTCTTTAGTTTGGACAGTCGTTCAACTTATATGTGATCGATGCTATTTATTAGTAGGACCATGAATCGTGCTATTAATGTGTTGCTTTTCTCTTCCGATCCTTTTGTTGCATACTTATATATTGCTTATATATTGTCTGTGAATTGCTACTAACGTTTTGTTTGTCTAGTGCATAGAGATGCCGTCGTATGTCGTGTACAAGGGTAAGGTTCCCAGAGTCAACGACGACTGGGAGGAGTGTCGGAGATAGGTTCACCGTTTCAGCGGTAACAGTTACAAAGGGTACACCACTAGGGCGGAGGCAGAAGCTAGATACATGCGCTATCTAGAAGGAGAGAGGAGGGAGAGGAGGAGGAACCGGATAAAGACCATTTTCATCGCGATGATGCTCATCGTGACTGCAGCTCTCTTCTATGTGATGGTAGTTTAGATGATCGATATCGACTTTGTAATGTGACGACAAACTCGCTACTCGCAGTCTCGAGACTTGTAATGTTCTAACTTTGTTCGGTATTTTGAATTCGGAGACTAATATGATGAATTGTATTCAGAGACTAATCTTCTATTGTATTCGATAAATCTGTTGTTTATATGTTGTGCTGTTTATATTCTATGCTGTAATGTATTTTGTAACCTGTGCAAATATCAGAAAAGCAAAAAATCCTAATATTCATAGTAGTGGCGCACCTTGTTGAGCATTAGTGGCGCACCAGGGCTAAATACCAGTGGCGCATTACGGGGCATAGTAATGGCGCACTTGGGGGCATACGTGAAGGTAAATATGCCCCCCTAGGAGGCATAGTAATGGCGCACTGTTGGACATAGTAATGGCGCACTGCCAGGTGCGCCACTATTATCTGGTATACTAATGGCGCACCAGGGATGCGCCATTAGTATTTGTTACTAGTGGCGTGGTAATAGTGGCGCACCTATAGTGCGCCATTAATGGCCAAAATAGGTGCGCCACTAACAGGCCTTTTTCTAGTAGTGTGCCACCAATCCATCTTCAGAGTTGTACGGTTGCATCTAACGTGCTAGGTCTCTCTGCCATCGACGCCACCACCATGCCAGACAGCTTCGTCCTCCTCCGCGAGTCCATCCTCGCACATCGGACGCTGAATCTGCACTGCGCCATGCCGTCTAGATCTGTCGCCATCAATGCGTAGGATGAAGCACCGCTCCACCTAAGATGCGGTCCACTGGTCCTTCGAGCCCGTGCACACCTCCAAGAACGATGCCCCCAAGGGGGAGAACGACATAAGACCGCCGCCGTCTTCCGATCAACGGATCTAGGGTTTCCCCCGGAGGTAGCAGATAGTGACCTTGAAACTCTCCTCGATGATGCCTTCAAGAAGGGAATGTCGCAAAATAGCGCCGCCACCGCCGACTTTGGCAGTAAGCTGAAAGCAAGTTTTCACAGGATCTATTCGAAGGACCTCCATCAAGCATCTCGTGCACGGATCCCCGCCATCTCTGCCGGGGACTAGAAGATGGATCCAGGCCGCCGCCGCCTGACCGGCCACGGCACCACCGCGGTGCCTAAGCCGGCGCCGTCAGGCCCACCATGCCCGCCTGTAGACGCCCTCCAGATCTGCCGGCCCATGGACAAGGCCCGCGATCTGGGCCGCCGCCACAGGTGCTCCTCGGTTGCGGGGAGAACGCGCCTGCGTTGTCGTTGCCGTCACACTCGCCGCCGGGCTCCCGCTGCTCCTTGCCGTCGGTGCACTGCCGATCCATGAGCCGCCGACGACGACCGGAGATCGCCACCACCGCATGAGGGGGAGGGCCCCGCCGCCGCCGTCACTGGCCAGGCAACGCCGGCGTGGCCTCGGACGGTGGCAGGAGGAGGGAGAGAGAGGAGCGGAGGCCTAGGGCCGGCGCGGTAGATCACCCCCCGTGTCGCCAGGGGCTGGCGACGCGGGGGTAGGGATGCGAGCGGTTTCTGAACGCACCAACATGATCCCTGATAACAACTCCTTCACCTCTTCTGTCCTGGCTCTTGGCAAGTGCCCCATCCGAGTTCAGTTTTAGCCATCCATCTTCTGGTGATTTCCATCGCTCGACCAGTGTCACGGATGGAACTTTGGGCGGTCACGCATTAACCATTTCCCACTCCCGCACACGCGAGAAAACAGTTTCTACTATAGCTCGAGCATCAGCGATTCGTTTGCCATTTCTTGCTTTGTTTCTTGCTAACCAGAGCCCGTAAACTGCTTGGATCATTCACTCTTTCTCTTGCTCACTTGCCCCTCCAAACCATTGTAGCAGCCAGGAAGCGAGCTCGCACTGGGATCCGTCTGAAGCCGGTGGGATCGCCACCGGAACCCCTTTCTCCGAGCTTAAACACTTCCAGAACAGGATTGAGTGTGCACATGTCCAGAATCGATGGAGCAAGGTCTCCTCTCTTCCGCAAGCTGGACAGAAAACCCCTGGCTTGATCTTCCTTCGGTGTAATTCTGAACCAACGGCCAATCCATTTCAGATAAGTTTCCACATATGAATTTTCGCTTTACCATGTGCATTCAAATTCCATACCGCCAGCTAGTTTTTGTGGATCACAGCTGATGACGAGGGTTCCGGCCGTCCGGACCTCGCTTTATTCATGGACATCCGCAGATGGTGCGTTGATCGCACAGTGAACTAGCCACTCTTTGTGTAGTTCCATGACAAAAAATCTGCTGTGCCTGGACCCCCAATGGTTACATGTTTTATATCATTGGGTTTTTTACATCTATGCCCCTGGTTCCTTAGCCATACTCATTTATCCCCACGTTCTTAACTTTTTCTCATTTTTCCTCACTCCCTTACCTGAAACCCTCAGAACTGGCCACAAACAGTGGATGCCGTCAGGTCAGTGCTTTGACCATTAACTCTGACGAGTGGAGCCGCGCTGACTGTGTCGCCCGTTGGACCCGATGAGTGGGGTCGCGTCAGATGGTGCCGTTGTTCGCCCGTTGGGCCGTCATTAGACTCTTGGGCCGTGCGCGGGCCACAATGCCAGAAGCCTGTTATGCATGCACGACATGTCTAGCTAGCCTGCTATGCATGCACGTAGCTAGCCTACCTGCATGCACCGCTGCCCGCCGCCACGATGCGCTGACCGGCCTACCCCTTTTTCACGGGAGACGCTGCCGCTGGTTCGTCTCATCTCCCACGCGTGTCTCCTCGATGTAGATCATTGTTTCACACTTTCGATCCACCCGCATCTATTCAACGTGGAAATTAAAACTTGTTCGCAATTAAAGTGGCATATCGATCGATCGACGCGGCTCGTTTGAACGTAAGTGCGGCCGGTGCCACTCCCCTTCCCTTCCCCTTTCCCTATTTAAACCACCACCCCTCCACCTATTCTCCACACATCCATTTGCGCCACCCCCTTCTCTTCTTCACCCAAACCCAAAGCACTCTCAAAGCGAGGCGAGGATGCAGTACAACAGCCCCACTTTCCAGCTCCCACCAACCGTGTCGGAGAGACGGTATCCGGCCGGCGTCGTCGTGGAGAGGACGCTCCGCGTGTGGGCGTTCTCACGCTGGAGGGGTGCAAGGGGTTTACCAAGTGGTTCCTCGGTGCGGGTTTCGCCCACCCCCGGGCGGGCTCGCCGGTGATGTTTCGACTGGAGGAAGTGCGTCCAAACTCCAGTATTCCGCCGATAGGGCTCACTGTCACCTTCACCAACATATTTGATGCGTGCTACCTCCTTAGCAAGGTGTTTTGGTGTGGATGAAAATTCATCGCATTCACAACCCACAACATCTTCACAAACTTCGACTACATCTTCCCCACCCGCGACGGTATGCACAGCCTCCCCTACTACATCGGCGAGGATGGCATGGAGAGGAGGAGTAGTGAAGAGGAGGTGCAGTGAAGATGGTGGTGAAGGACCGGTCTCGTGAGCTTGTCATGCCCTAGGGTGTTAGGGCTTTTTATCTTTTATATATTTCTATCTTAATTATGTCGTTGGTTGTACCGTGAACTTGTTATCTCTGTCGTGTTATCCCCTAAGAACTATGTTATGCTTGCTACCCTTATTTGATATGTCGTTGGTTATCTGTGTTTTGCTTGCTATTTCTATCTTATTTGACGTGAGATATCACTAGATGGATATGATGCCGTACGCGAGCCCTTATGCTAAATCAATCAATGAAAGGGTATCGCTCAATGAAAACAAGCAAGTTTTGGGGTTAGCCTTGTCAAAATGGTTGGAGGGTAACCCATTCGTCTTGTTATATTCATGGCGTGTACTTTTGTAGGTCAAGTTTAAATGGCCCATTTAGAGTAGGGTCAAGTTTTCGCACGCGTGGATAATGGACTAATTGAAGTGTCAAAAAGGAAACTAAAGCTAGAAAAATGAGCCATGTTGATGTTCAAAAGAAGAAGAAGAAAAACTATTTTTTTTGAATTGTAGGTGGCCCTATTATTTATATTGTATGAACAAAAACAAGCTAATTTTTGAATAGTTTGTGGACTATTCTATGGTTTAAGGCACCCTCTATTTTATGTAAGAAGTATATGGTTGCTACTTTCTATGTTATGGATGTATGCTTGCTACGTGAGATATCGGTAGATGGATATTGGTGCCGTAGCCAAGCCCTAGACATGCTCTCTAGATGGATATGGTGGCTAATGGTGCCACCGGACTTTATTTTAGACGTGGTTTTAGATGCATATCATGATCTATAATTAAGTCTGGCATGTTCTTAATAACAAAAACAAAAACAAAAAATCGTGTATACAATATTTGTATTTTTATTCCAACAAAAACATGTTTATAATACCCGCATGTCAAAAAATCAAAGTGTTGTTCCATATGCTATATACAGAAGGAAAATTCCACGATATGTACAAATAAATTTGACATGGGCAAGTCCAACAATAAAAGGGGATTTACCATGGCAATAATCAAGGAAAAAAACAGAGCCAACACGTGCACTATTTTCTAGGCCTCTTTTATCTTTGTGGGCCTTCGACACTCAACGCAATGATATGGCCCAATGCAATTTGGGCCCTAGAAGTACGTTTTTTCTTCTGCGGTCTGTGTTGTCTGACGAAACTGAAGAAACTGAAAGTGTACAAAACTGACGAAACTGACATGATCCACAAATTAAGCAACACAGAGCATAGAGCACATGATCCACAAATTAAGGCAACACAGAGCATAGAGCACATGATCCACAAATTTAACCAAATCCTAGAGCACATGACACCACACTAATAACATCTCTAACGAGTGATGATCAACAAGTAAGAAAATCCTAGAGCAACTACACAAAAATAAAAGGGATAAAATCCTAAAGCTATCAGATTCGCTTGCTTGTTCAATTGAATCATCTGCTTCAAGTTCTTGTTCATCTTCTTTAATTCCCCCTTCAGATCTGCATCCTCAACTGTCAGAGCAGCACTTTCAGAGACCAAATTCGTTGGTGCTGATGGCAGATTGAGCTCCCGGGTTGGGGCCCCATGGAATTGAATCCGCTTAACGTAGTCATCCAGGCATTCAAAATGTGTGCATTTCTTCATGATCTGAAGCGAAAACATGAACCCTAAATCCCAGATCGAAAAAAATTAAAAGCAAATAGAAAAAGAAATCAGAGAAAAATCATGAGATCTAACCTGCCCCTCTGGCTTGCTCTTGCATTTCATGAACTCGCGCCCATAGTTGCCATTCTTGACCTCCTTCGAAGTCAACTGTATCAGTGGCACCCTGCATGGGCAGTCAAGACATCGCTCCATGGGAAGTGGACCATACTGGGTCCACGAGGGGCGGGAGGCTGAAGTGGAGCTCGACATATCGCCCAAACTCGCTGGAGAAGAAGAAGCAGAGGAGTGGCTCCTCTAGTCGCCGGAGAAGAAGAAGCAGAGGATGAGTGGGTCCTCTCGTCGTTGCAAAATAAGCACCAGAAGAAAGGGGAGGCACAACCAATAAGTCTCGCGGATCGCCCCATGATCCAACGATGCGGAGCTGTCCATGTGATCCAATGACGCGGAGCCTCCACGCAGCCTGCCCTCGAAATTCCTTCTAAAAGACCACATCCGAGGGCTATCGCTTGGCGCTAGGGTATGATCGGACGGCTGACGTTCGGAGCTAGGGTTAGGCGAAACCCCACGGGGTTTAGAAGGGTTTTGAGCTGGTCAATGGGGTTTCCAAGGCTTTGACTGAGCATAACTAATTTTAAAAAATCGAAAAAATATGAAACCTTTGTCGTTCGTCGGTTTATAAGACACACTAACGAGGAAAAATACTAAGGTTGGTATACGGACATTTACAAAAAAACCTAGGTAGCACGATTGAGGTCAAATGAGCACCATTAATTTAAAAAAAATCAAAAAAATAATAAAACCTACGCAGTCTTGTGTGACATGTTACCCACTAAAAATCATAAACTTTGTCTTTGGACATTTTCATGAAAAAACCTTCACCCATATGAGCTATCACGTACAACGTTTCATCGAGACCAAGGAGAGGAGGTAGGGTTCCCTTCGGTTTTTGAAACTTAAAAAAATCAAAAAAATCACCAAAGCTTGATTTCAAAGTGAATAAGAAGGATCTGAACTTAGTTTTCCATTTTCATATTTTAAACGTGTTTTTTCATGGTTTTCTATTAAAGTATATTTATTTCAAAAAATGTAAAAGTAGAAAGATTAATTCAATAAATAGTGATTCTTTGAATCTACACTATATAGATTGAATAGGTGTTAATAAAAAATATTTGGCTCATTTCGAGTAGGTTCGAAAAAAACTTGATTACAAATGGGGTTGTTTACCCTAGCTTGGGAGCTCATTTGGAGCACATTCTCATGACTACAAGTTTTACCATGCAAAAGAGATTGAATTGATCGCCTAATGTTTATAATATTTCAACAAACTTTGCAACTCACGCCACAGGGGAATGGACTTCAAGTGTTGGTTCAAATTCAAAGTTTGCCTAAAATTCAAATTCTACCTCAAATTTCACATCAAATTAACAATACAATTATTACACCTTAGAAGTTTTCACCCTTATTACAATTCCTTAAAGTTCGAAGTTTATGATTTCCATTCAAGTTGAAATTCAAATCTTTGCCTTGCTCCTTGTGTTCCGGGATGGGTTAACCGTCTTTCTTCTGGTTTCCCAGGCTGGGATATTTTGTACTTTTGAAAGCTTTGTCTTGTTGCTTCTGATCTTCACTTCTGGTGGTGACGGTTTTGTTGAGCTTTGACTGACCGAGCAAGTGATGACCAGTTGACGGTCATCTGTGGGTTCACTCATCCTTAAAGGAACTTCAAACAAAATAGCTTCCTCCTCTCTTATAGCTTCAGAACCTTCATAAGCCATGGTTTCAAATTCTGCATCAGATGATGGTTCAACCGATGAAGTTTCTTCCTCTCTTGGTCTTTTCTGTCTTGTGCCTCTAATTAACCTAGACCTGGGTCAAATTGAGCTTAGTCATCGATAAAAAAGAGAACAAATGGAAAAAAGGGAAATGTTGCACACGTACCTCGCTGCTACTTCAGTTGCTTCATTCTCCTCTGCTGCTGCATTCTCCTCTAAACTTGCTGTATTCTCCTCTGCTGTTGCATTCTCCTCTAAACTTGCTGCATTCTCCTCTGCTGTTGCATTCTCCTCTAAACTTGCTGCATTCTCCTCTGCTGCTGCATTCTCCTCTCCATTTGTTGCTGCCCATTGTTCCTCTTCTCCAAATGATGCATCAACTGGATTGGTACAACGCCTAGCAATATGCCCTAGGATACCACATCTTTTGCACTTATGTTGTTTTTTACGTGGCCCTCTTCACCAGCTCTTATCCTGTTTTTCCTTGGTCTTCCTGGTGGTCTAGTCAGTATAGGAGAACAAAGTTTGAACCCTGGGTCTACTATGTTCCATTGGTCTTTTCCCAAGAGTGCATGCACATTTTCAGCATAATAAGCAGCCCTAAATTTGGCAACAGAGAAATATTTAGAGCAATACTGATCAACTTCACCATCTTCACCTCCAATAATAGTCATGAGATGTAGGGCATGTATGCACGGCTTCCCGCGGATCTGCCATTGCCTACAATTGCATTCATTAGTTGCAAGGTTTACCGGATATCTCCATTCCCTATTTTTACTGTCTGTGTATGTCACCTCAGCCTCGTATGTCGACGGTCGAATGCATTTCATCCTTAGTCCTCTTGCCTTGGCATGCAATGCCTTAATCAGAGATGGGAGCATAAGATGGCCAACATATTGTGTTTCTGCAATTCTTTTACGAAGAGCCATCTTTATTATGATCATCTGCCTGATCTTATCAAATGCTTGCCACAACAAAAGCCATTTCACTGACTTCAATTTTGCATTGAAACACTCAGCGAGGTTATTGGTCACATAGTCTACTTTGCAGATTTCATTGAATTTGCTTCTTGACCACAACTTTCTACGATGTTCATCCATGTACTCCTTCACCAAAGGATTGTGAGCATACAACACTCTCAAATGGTGCTCATGCTTCCTCAAGCTGCATGTGTATGATGCTGGCCATAGGTTCTCATCATAAACTTTTCCTCTGAATTTCTTTTTAAAATTCCACGCTAGGTGTCGCATACATTCCATATGTTCCACTCTAGGGAATACAATTTCTACTGCAGTTTCTAAATCCTTGCAAGCATCTCTGTGTATAACTAAACTTGAGGGTGTACTATAATGTTGCGCAACTGCTGCAGAAACCAGATCCAACTCTCCTCGGACTCTACCTCCAACACACCAAATGCAACTGGGAATAGCCAGTTGTGTCCATCAACTACAGAAGCTACTGCTAGCTGGCCTCTCCATCTTCCATTCAAAGCAGTTGCATCGACAACCAAATAGGGCCTACAACCATTCAGAAACCCCTGACAGCAAGACTTGAAACAAACGAAAGCCCTACTAAAGCACTCCTTTCTCAAGTGCCTTCCCTTTTATTTTGTACTTAACTGTATGCTTGTCAATCTCTACAACACTCCCTAGACTAGCCGTCTCCACTTCAGCTTTGAAGGTGTAAAGCAACTGAAAACTCTCATTCCATGGACCATTAATCTTATCAAGAGCCCTTTCCTTAGCATAGAAAATCTTCATGTAAGATATATTAATCTTGTACTTCTCAAATAGCTTCCCATGGAGTGCTGTTGGACCGATTGTTGGTGTTTCCCTCACCCATTCCAAGATTGCATCTGCCACCCACCTAACCTTTGCAAGCTTAGATTTTTCCTTTCCCCCTCCCCCTCTAGGTGGGCAAGTGTGCCCGTGTGGGTTGCTTTTTATCTGAAACAAAATGAAAAATGATGTCAAATACAATTAAGAAATAGTACACATGATCTGAATATAGAATGGATAAATAATCTGATAAAAAGATTCAGTTGTAATACCTGAACCAATTTGCTCTTCAGCATAGTGGATGCATGCAACCTCCACCTACACCTATCATAAGGGCAATGAACAATGAATCTTCTTGGCTCACTCCTATCAACCTCATAGGAGTTTTCAGTGAGAATGCAACATGTAGTCACTGCATTACGACAGTCCACCATCGATTCGAATACGGTTCCTGGAGTAAGCTCGAGATTCTCCCTGTTCCACTCAATTGTTGGCATGTACTCACCATCATATCCTTGTAAAACTAAGGAGTCGATGTTCTCCTCCCTCTCTTCATTGTCAATGTCATCAAATCTAGTATGGCTGCTAGGCTCCTCCGCATATTCATCTTCGACTGCCCGTTGACTAACTCTATCTACTAGTTCAGGGAATAGAATCTCATCCTCATCATCATGTCGAGGCACTTCCTCGTCAGGCTCTGCATCTACTTCTACATCAGGTGCAGAAGGGAGAGTAGAAGTGGCAGAATTAGCGGCAGACAACATGTTGTGGCTTTTAGAACCACTAGATTTACTTGGTCTCGACCTACAAGGAGTGCGAGGACGCTCGCTATTAGCAGAGACAGATGATGTCTGAACACCCTTCCCCTTCGGGATACGTTGTTTGCGTGCTTGAAGCACACCGATATGGATTTTACCGAAACGGTTGTCAGCATTCAAACTAAATAGCAATCCCAGATGCTCATCACAAGTTAATGGGACAAATCTCTACTTGGTACTGTCAAAATATCTCAGTTCAACAGCATCGACAGGGCTCCACGGATACTCAAATTAGAGTGCCTCGTAGAAATCTATGAACGAAACTCTGGTTTCTACCACTTTAGGATAGAAAAACCTAGAAATCAGACACGGTTTAGTTCCACACAGCTCGCTAGTTTCCATTCTAACCGCCAGCCGAAAAGCAAGTGCAAGATCAACCCTATTCGATTGAAATAAGATAAAGGGCGCAGTTAGGCCAAAAAAATTCAGATAAATTGCACTGATTCGCGCTAACGGTGGTCAAATACAACCTAATTTATGGATCTCCTAATCAATTTGAGAGCAAAACGATGCTTACCCAGGTGGAATCCATGAATTATCCACCTCTGATTTGACCCAATCATCTCCACGGTCAATGGGCCGGACGGGGTGCTCCCCCGACATCGCTTCCTAATCCTAGATGGGGAGAGGGTAGATGCGGTGGAGGCGACACGACAACAGTGGAGGCGGCATGACAGCGGCGGAGGCGGCACAACAGCGGTGGAGGGGGCGGCGCGGAAGCAACTCGATCTGATTCAGGTTACAGTGAGGGGAACCTACAGTGAGTGTCAGTTTCGCAGCCCCACTGGTTAGCATGTAACTGTCAAAATGTGGAATCGACCCTATGCGGCCCCAGTCATCAGAGTTAACGGTCAAGCCATTGACCGGACGACAACGTCCGCTGTGACCAGTTCTGAGGGTTTCAGCCAAGGGAGTGGGGAAAAGTGAGAAAAATCTAAGATCGTGGGGATGAATAAGTAGAACTAAGGAACCAGGGGCACAGAAATAAAAAAGCCCTATATCTTTTGCATCCGAATCAGTAAACATTTGCTGAAGCTTCGCTAGATCCCAAGCATCACCCTCCTGAGTTAGAAGATCACTCACCCGAGTCGTGCCCGGGATGTACACCTGGCCGAGGGCTCTCATGCTACCCTTTCTCGGGATCCAGTTGGCATGATGAATATTTACCAATGATCCATCTCCTATCCTCGAGACCAGCCCCTCTCTAAGTAGGTCACGTCCATGTTGCAGACATAATGCAATTATCCTTGAAATACCTTGCCTTGAGAACTCATGCACACAAAGAAGAGGGGACTTGAAGGATTCACCACACTTATTTAGCTCGCAACGCTTGATTAAAGGCTTCAAAATTTCTGAAACCAATACCGCCCTCGCTCTTTGCCAAACACATCTTGTCCCACACAATCCAATTCACCTTCTTTTCACCATAGGCTTCACCCCATCAGAATTTCGAAGAGATTGTAGTCAAGTTCTGGCACATCTTCTTCGAGAGCTAGAAGCAACTCATGATAAAAGTCGGTGTTGATTGTAGTCCTGATTTGATAAGTACCTCACTTGCTTTTTTAGATAGTCCTTGCCCTTTCCATCTAGAAACTTTCCCAGCTGAACTTTCTCTCACATATTTGAAAGAGCCCTCCTTGGACTTGCCAAACACTATTGGTTGCCCCAAATATTTTTCACTCAACGCTTCAGACTCAATGCCTATGGTTTGCTTCAAAGGTTCCTTGTCCTCCTCCTTGCACCCCTTACCAAAAAATATAGCAGATTTTTGTAGGTTTACTTTCTGACCTGATGCCGCCTCGCAGGTGTTTGATGACCCACAAGTATAGGGGATCTATCGTAGTCCTTTCGATAAGTAAGAGTGTCGAACCCAACGAGGAGCAGAAGGAAATGACAAGTGGTTTTCAGCAAGGTATTCTCTACAAGCACTGAAATTATCGGTAACAGATAGTTTTGTGATAAGATAAATCGTAACGGGTAACAAGTAAATAAAGTAACTAAGGTGCAACAAGGTGGCCCAATCCTTTTTGTAGCAAAGGACAAGCCTGGACGCACTCTTATATAAAGCAAAGCGCTCTCGAGGACACATGGATTGTTGTCAATCTAGTTTTCATCATGCTCATATGATTCACGTTCGTTACTTTGATAATTTGATATGTGGGTGGACCAGTGCTTGGGTGCTGCCCTTCCTTGGACAAGCCTCCCACTTATGATTAACCCCTCTCGCAAGCATCCGCAACTACGAAAGAAGAATTAAGGTAAACCTATGCATAGCATGAAATATATGGATCCAAATCATCCCCTTACGAAGCAACGCATAAACTAGGGTTTAAGCTTCTGTCACTCTAGCAACCCATCATCTACTTATTACTTCCCAATGCCTTCCCCTAGGCCCAAAGAATGGTGAAGTGCAATGTAGTCGACGTTCACATAACACCACTAGAGGAGAGACAACATACATCTCATCAAAATATCGAACGAATACCAAATTCACATGATTACTTATAACAAGACTTCTCCCATGTCCTCAGGAACAAACGTAACTACTCACAAAGCATATTCATAATCATAATCAGAGGAGTATTAATTATCATTAAGGATCTAAAAATATAATCATCCACCGGATAAACCAACTAGCATCAACTACAAGGAGTAATCAACACTACTAACAACCCACATGTACCAATCTGAGGTTTTGGGACCAAGATCGAATACAAGAGATGAACTAGGGTTTGAGAGGAGATGGTGCTGGTGAAGATGTTGATGGAGATTGACCCCCTCTCCATGAGAGGATCGATGATGATGACGATGGTGACGATTTCCCCCTCCCGGAGGGATGTTTCCCCGGCAGAACAGCTCCGCCGGAGCCCTAGATTGGTTCTTCCTAGGTTCCGCCTCGAGACGGCAGCGCTTCGTCCCGAAAGCTTCCTTCTGATTTTTTCCAGGTCAAAACACACCATATAGCCAAAGATGGCCACCGGAGGCCTGCCAGGGGGCCCACTGCTACGTCTTGAGCTTGCGTTGGTTTTCCCCGAAGAGGAAGGGATGATGCAACAGAGTAGCGTAAGTATTTCCCTCGGTTTTTGAGAACCAAGGTATCAGTCCAGTAGGAGCCCATGCTCAAGTCCCTTGTACCTGCACAAAGCGATAGCTACTCGCAACCAACGCGATTAGGGGTTGTCAAGCCCTTCACGGTCACTTACGAGAGTGAGATCTGATAGATAGAATATTTTTGGTATTTTTGATATAAAGATGCAAAGTAAAAAAGTAAAAGCAAAGTAAATAGCAAAACAATATAAAAGTAGTGGAGATTGATATGATGAGAATAGACCCGGGGGCCATAGGTTTCACTAGTGGCATCTCTCAAGAGCATAAGTATTCTACGGTGGGTGAACAAATTACTGTTGAGCAATTGATAGAACTGAGCATAATTATGAGAATATCTAGGCATGATCATGTATATAGGCATCACGTCCGTGACAAGTAGATCGAAACGATTCTGCATCTAATACTATTACTCCACTCATCAACCGCTATCCAGCATGCATCTAGAGTATTAAGTTAAAAACAGAGTAACGCCTTAAGCAAGATGACATGATGTAGAGAGATAAATTCATGCAATATGAAATAAACCCCATCTTGTTATCCTCGATGGCAAAGATACAATATGTGCCTTGCTGCCCCTTCTGTCACTGGGTAAGGACACCACAAGATCGAACCCAAAGCTAAGCACTTCTCCCATGGCAAGAATTACCAATCTAGTTGGCCAAACCAAACGGATAATTCGAAGAGACTTGCAAAGATAACCAATCATGCATAAAAGAATTCAGAGAAGATTCAAATATTATTCATAGATAGACTTGATCATAAACCCAAAATTCATCGCTCTCAACAAACACACCGCAAAAAGAAGATTACATCGAATAGATCTCCACAAGAGAGGGGGAGAACTTTGTATTGAGATTCAAAGAGAGAGAAGAAGCCATCTAGCTACTAACTATGGACCCGAAGGTCTGAGGTAAACTACTCACACTTCATTGGAGGGGCTAGGATGATGTAGAAGCCCTCCGTGATGACGACCCTCTTCCGGCGGAGCTCCGGAACAGGCCCCAAGATGGGATCTCGTGGATACAGAAAGTTGCGGCGGTGGAATTAGGTTTTTGGCTCCTATTCTGATCGTTTGGGGGTACGTGTGTATATATAGGAGGAAGGAGTACGACGGTGGAGCACCGAGGGGCCCATGAGGCAGGGGGGCGCCCCCCCACCCTCGTGACCACCTCTTTGATCCCTTGTAGTAGGGTCCAAGTCTCCCGGATCACGTTCGGTGAGAAAATCACGTTTCCGAAGATTTTATTCCGTTCGGACTCCGTTTGATCTTCTGTTTATCCGAAACACTGAAATAGGCAAAAAACAACAATTCTGGGTTGGGCCTCCGGTTAATAGGTTAGTCCCAAAAATAATATAAAAGTGGAAAATAAAGCCCAATATAGTCCAAAACATTAGATAATATAGCATGGAGCAATCAAAAATTATAGATACGTTGGAGACGTATCACCCATAAGGTCGGGGGCGTGCCCTCCACCCTTGTGGCTGGCTGGTAGCCCCACTCTGGTACTTTCTTCGCCCAATATTTTTTATATATTCCAAAAACATGCTCCGTGAAGTTTCAGGACTTTTGGAGTTGTGCAAAATATGCCTCTAATGTTTGCTCCTTTTCTAGTCCAGAATTCCAGCTGCCGGCATTCTCCCTCTTCATGTAAAACCTTATAAAATAAGAGAGGAAAGGCATGAGTATTGTGGTATAACGTGTAATAACAACCCATAATGCAATAAATATCAATAAATATCAATCCTTTTTGCTACCTCTTAAGCACTGCGTTTGTTTTCCGCGAAGAGGAAGGGATGATGCAGCAAAGTAGCGTAAGTATTTCCCTCAGTTTTTGAGAACCAAGGTATCAATCCAGTAGGAGGCTATGCACAAGTCCCTCGTACCTGCACAAAACAAATAAATCCTCGCAACCAACGCGAATAGGGGTTATCAATCCCTACACGGCCACTTACGAGAGTGAGATCTGATAGATATGATAAGATAATATTTTTTGGTATTTTTGTGATAAAGATGCAAAGTAAAATAAAGGTAAAGTAAAAAAAGCAAAGGAAATAACTAAGTAGTAGGATTTTAATATGATAAAGATAGACCCGGGGCCATAGGTTTCACTAGTGGCTTCTCTCGAGAGCATAAGTATTCTACGGTGGGTGAACAAATTACTGTTGAGCAATTGACAGAATTGAGCATAGTTATGAGAATATCTAGGTATGATCATGTATATAGGCATCACGTCCGAGACAAGTAGACCGACTCCTGCCTGCATCTACTACTATACTCCACTCATCAACCGCTATCCAGCATGCATCTAGAGTATTAAGTAAAAAACAGAATAATGCCTTAAGCAAGATGACATGATGTAGAGGGATAAACTCATGCAATATGATGAAAACCCCATCTTGTTATCCTAGATGGCGACAATACAATACGTGCCTTGCTGCCCCTACTGTCACTGGGAAAGGACACCGCAAGATTGAACCCAAAGCTAAGCACTTCTCCCATTGCAAGAAAGATCAATCTAGTAGGCCAAACCAAACTGATAATTCGAAGAGACTTGCAAAGATAACCAATCATACATAAAAGAATTCAGAGAAGATTCAAATATTATTCATAGATAGACTTGATCATAAACCCACAATTCATCGGTCTCAACAAACACACCGCAAAAAGAAGATTACATCGAATAGATCTCCACAAGAGAGGGGGAGAACTTTGTATTGAGATTCAAAGAGAGAGAAGAAGCCATCTAGCTACTAACTATGGACCCGAAGGTCTGAGGTAAACTACTCACACTTCATCAGAGGGGCTAGGATGATGTAGAAGCCCTCCGTGATGACGACCCTCTTCCGGCGGAGCTCCGGGACAGGCCCCAAGATGGGATCTCGTGGATACAGAAAGTTGCGGCGGTGGAATTAGGTTTTTGGCTCCTATTCTGATCGTTTGGGGGTACGTGTGTATATATAGGAGGAAGGAGTATGTCGGTGGAGCACCGAGGGGCCCACGAGGCAGGGGGCGCGCACTAGGGGGTGCGCGCCCCCCACCCTCATGACCACCTCTTTGATCCCTTGCAGTAGGGTCCAAGTCTCCTGGATCACGTTCGGTGAGAAAATCACGTTTTCGAAGATTTTATTCCGTTTGGACTCTGTTTGATATTCTGTTTATCCGAAACACTGAAATAGGCAAAAAAACAGCAATTCTGGGCTGGGCCTCCGGTTAATAGGTTACTCCCAAAAATAATATAAAAGTGGAAAATAAAGCATAATATAGTCCAAAACATTAGATAATATAGCATGGAGCAATCAAAAATTATAGATACGTTGGAGACGTATCAGGCATCCCCAAGCTTAATTCCTGCTGGTCCTCGAGTAGGTAAATGATAAAAAGAGAATTTTTGATGCGGAGTGCTACTTGGCATAATTTCAATGCAAATCTTCTTAATTGTGGTATGAATATTCAGATCAGAAAGATTCAAGAAAAAAGTTTATATTGACATAGAAAATAATAATACTTCAAGCATACTAACAAAGCAATTATGTCTTCTCAAAATAACATGGCCAAAGGAAGTTATCCCTAAAAAATCATATAGTCTGGCTATGCTCCATCTTCCCCACACAAAGTATTTAAATCATGCACAACCCCGATGACAAGCCAAGCAATTGTTTCATACTCTAACTTTTTCAAAACTTTTTCAATCTTTACGCAATACATGAGCGTGAGCCATGGATATAGCACTATAGGTGGAATAGAATGGTGGTTGTGGAGAAGACAAAAAGGAGAAGATAGTCTCACATCGACTAGGCGTATCAACGGGCTATGGAGATGCCCATTAATAGATATCAATGTGGGTGAGTAGGAATTGCCATGCAACGGATGCACTAGAGCTATAAATGTATGAAAGCTCAACAAAAGAAACTAGTGGGTGTGCATCCAACTTTCTTGCTCACGAAGACCTAGGGCAATTTGAGGAAGCCCATCATTGGAATATACAAGCCAAGTTCTATAACGTAAAATTCCCACTAGTATATGAAAGTGACAACATATGAGACTCTCTATATGAAGAACATGGTGCTACTTTGAAGCACAATATATGAGACTTGCTATATCATGGTGCTACTTTGAAGCACAAGTGTGGAAAAAAAAGGATAGTAGCATTGCCCCTTTTTTTGGGGGCCTTCTTTTTTTCTTTGGCCTTTCTCTTTTTTTGGGACAATGCTCTATTGAATGATGATCATCACACTTCTATTTATTTACAACTCAATGATTACAACTCGATACTAAAACAAAGTATGACTCTATATGAGTGCCTCCGGCGGTGTACCGGGATATGCAATGAATCACGAGTGACAAGTATGAAAGAATTATGAACGGTGGCTTTGCCACAAATACTATACCAACTACATGATCATTCTAAGCAATATGACAATGATGGATGTGTCATGATGAACTAGGTGGTGGAAAGTTGCATGGAAATATATCTCGGAATGGCTATGGAAATGCCATAATAGGTAGGTATGGTGGCTGTTTTGAGGAAGGTATATGGTAGGTGTATGATACCGGCGAAATTTGCGCGGTATGAGAGAGGCTAGCAAAGGTGGAAGGGTGAGAGTGCGTATAATCCATGGACTCAACATTAGTCATAAAGAACTCATATACTTATTGCAAAAATTTAGACGTTATCAAAGCAAAGTATTACGCGCATGCTCCTAGGGGGGTAGATTGGTAGGAAAAGACCATCGCTCGTCCCCGACCGCCACTCATAAGGAAGACAATCAATAAATAAATCATGCTCCGACTTCATCACATAACGGTTCACCATACGTGCATGCTACGGGAATCACAAACTTTAACACAAGTATTCTTTAAATTCACAACTACTCAACTAGCATGACTTTAATATTATCACCTCCATATCTCAAAACAATTATCATGCTTCAATCTTTTCTTAGTATTCAACACACTCAAAAGAAAGTTTCACAAATCTTGAATACCAAACATATTATTATTAAGCAAATTACCATGCTATTAAGAGACTCTCAAATTAATTTAAGGGAAGCATGAGAGATCAATAGTTTCTTTAAAACGAATCCACCACCGTGCTCTAAAAGATCTAAGTGAAGCACATAGAACAAAATTATCTAGCTCTAAATACTATAAGTGAAGCACATAGAGCAAAACTATAACGCTCAAAAGATATAAGTGAAGCACATAGAGCAAAACTACTACGCTCAAAAGATATAAGTGAAGCACATAGAGTATTCTATCAAATTTTAATTCATGTATGGCTCTCTAAAAAGGTGTGTACAGCAAGGATGATTGTGGCATACTAACAAACAAAGACACAAATAATACAAGACGCTCCAAGCAAAACACATATCATGTTGGTGAATAAAAATATAGTTCCAAGTAAATTACCGATGGAAGTGGACGAAAGAGGGGATGCCTTCCGGGGCATCCCCAAGCTTTGAATTTTTGGTGTCCTTGGATTATCTTGGGGGTGCCATGGGCATCCCCAAGCTTAGGCTCTTGCCACTCCTTGTTCCATGATCCATCAAAAGAATTCACCCAAAACTTGAAAACTTCACAACACAAAACTCAAAATAGAAAACTCGTGAGCTCCGTTAGCGAAAGAAAACAAAAGACCACTTCAAGGTACTGTAATGAACTCATTATTTATTTATATTGGTGTTAAACATACTGTATTCCAACTTCTCTATGGATTATAAACTATTTTACTAGCCATAGATTCATCAAAATAAGCAAACAACACACGAAAAACAGAATCTGTCAAAAACAGAACAGTCTGTAGTAATCTGTAGCTAGCGCAAGATCTGGAACACCAAAAATTCTAAAATAAATTGCTGGACGTGAGTAATTTATCTATTAATCATCTGCAAAAATAATTAACTAAATAGCACTCTCCAAATAAAAATTACAGCAGTTCTCGTGAGCGCTAAAGTTTCTGTTTTTTACAGCAAGTTCAACAAGGCTTTCCCCAAGTCTTCCCAACGGTTCTACTTGGCACAAACACTAATTAAACACAAAAAACACAACAAAAACAGAGGATAAATAATTTATTTATTACTAAACAGGAGCAAAAAGCAAGGAAAAAATAAAATTGGGTTGCCTCCCAACAAGCGCTATCGTTTAACGCCCCTAGCTAGGCATAACGAGCAAGAATAGATCTAGGTATTGCCATCTTTGGTAGGCAATTCTTCAATTAGGCATCTACCATCTTTAGGAATTTCTTTCTTTTTATTAATTATCAAAATTTTAGGCACAAGATTGAAAAATTCATTTGTAATAAATGGTTCTTTAATGATAGCAAAAAGATTGGGATGAATACTTATAGATTTAAGATCAGCAGTTTCCTTACTAGATGATTCACCCTTATTTTTGGGAACATACATGAGCTTGGCAATTTTAGTAGGAGGACTAGGAGTATTCTTTACGGAAGAAAAAGCGGTTCCCAAATTTGTAATGATACCCTCAAGTTTATCAATTCTAGTAGAATCTAAGTTCATCTTCTCATTAACTACGGGTTCCTTTTCCTTAATATTTTCAAAGTCATTCCTACCTTAGATCCATATTGCGTGATTTGATTGTGGATCTTTTTATCTAGATTTTCAATTGATTCAATAGTAGCAACTTTATTTTCAATAATTTCAAGTCTTTGCATAACATGCTCCAAAGTTAACATGGTTCCATTAACCAAAAGAGGTGGTGAGCCAAATAAATCTAACATAGCATTATAAGAATCAAAAGTATGGCTACCCAAGAAGTTCCCTCCGGTAATGGTATCGAGGATATATCTATTACAAGGATTAATACCTACATAAAAATGCGGAGAAGAACTAAGGTAGATTGTTTGCTGGTAGATCTATTTTGAGCATTGCAAATCCTATACCAAGCATCTTTTAGATTTTCTCCCTCCCTTTGTTTAAAATTTAGAACTTCACTCTCGGGAGACAACAGAGAAGATATGAGACTAGCCATGGCGACAAGAAATCAAACTAGCACACGAGCAAACAAAAAACAAGCGGACAAAAGAGGCAAACAGAGAGGGAGGAGAGAGAGAGAGGGCGAATAAAACGACAAGGGTGAATTGGGGGAGAGGAAAATGAGAGGAAAATGGCAAATAATGTAATGCGAGAGATAGGGATTGTGATGGGTACTTGGTATATTGACTTTTTGCGTAGACTCCCCGGCAACGGCGCCAGAAATCCTTCTTGCTACGTATTGAGCTTGCGTTGGTTTTCCCCGAAGAGGAAGGGATGATGCAGCAGAGTAGCGTAAGTATTTCCCTTAGTTTTTGAGAACCAAGGTATCAATCCAGTAGGAGCCCATGCTCAAGTCCCTCGTACCTGCACAAAGTGATAGCTACTCGCAACCAACGCGATTAGGGGTTGTCAAGCCCTTCACGGTCACTTACGAGAGTGAGATCTGATAGGTAGAATATTTTTGGTATTTTTGATATAAAGATGCAAAGTAAAAAAATAAAAGTAAAGTAAATAGCAAAACAATATAAAAGTAATGGAGATTGATATGATGAGAATAGACCCGGGGGCCATAGGTTTCACTAGTGGCTTCTCTTAAGAGCATAAGTATTCTACACTGGGTGAACAAATTACTGTTGAGGAATTGATAGAATTGAGCATAATTATGAGAATATCTAGGCATGATCATGTATATAGGCATCACGTCCGTGACAAGTAGATCGAAACGATTCTGCATCTACTACTATTACTCCACTCATCGACCGCTATCCAGCATGCATCTAGAGTATTAAGTTAAAAACAGAGTAACGCCTTAAGCAAGATGACATGATGTAGAGAGATAAATTCATGCAATAACCCCATCTTGTTATCCTCGATGGCAACGATACAATATGTGCCTTGTTGCCCCTTCTGTCACTGGGTAAGGACACCGCAAGATCGAACCCAAAGCTAAGCACTTCTCCCATGGCAAGAACTACCAATCTAGTTGGCCAAACCAAACGGATAATTCGAAGAGACTTGCAAAGATAACCAATCATGAATAAAAGAATTCAGAGAAGATTCAAATATTATTCATAGATAGACTTCATCATAAACCCACAATTCATCGATCTCAACAAACACACCGCAAAAAGAAGATTACATCGAATAGATCTCCACAAGAGAGGGGGAGAACTTTGTATTGAGATTCAAAGAGAGAGAAGAAGCCATCTAGCTACTAACTATGGACCCGAAGGTCTGAGGTAAACTACTCACACTTCATCGGAGGGGCTAGGATGATGTAGAAGCCCTCCGTGATGACGGCCCTCTTCCGGCGGAGCTCCGGAACAGGCCCCAAGATGGGATCTCGTGGATATAGAAAGTTGCGGCGGTGGAATTAGGTTTTTGGCTCCTTTTTTGATCGTTTGGGGGTACGTGTGTATATATAGGAGGAAGGAGTACGTCGGTGGAGCACCGAGGGGCCCACGAGGCAGGGGGCGCGCCCCCCACCCTCATGACCACCTCTTTGATCCCTTGCAGTAGGGTCCAAGTCTCTCGGATCACGTTCGGTGAGAAAATCACGTTTCCGAAGATTTTATTCCGTTTGGACTCCGTTTGATCTTCTGTTTATCCGAAACACTGAAATAGGCAAAAAACAACAATTCTGGGCTGGGCCTCCGGTTAATAGGTTAGTCCCAAAAACAATATAAAAGTGGAAAATAAATCCCAATATAGTCCAAAACATTAGATAATATAGCATGGAGCAATCAAAAATTATAGATACGTTGGAGACGTATCACCCACAAGGTCGGGGGCGTGCCCTCCACCCTTGTGGCTGGCTGGTAGCCCCACTCTGGTACTTTCTTCACCCAATATTTTTTATATATTCCAAAAACATGCTCCATGAAGTCTCAGGACTTTTGGAGTTGTGCAGAATATGTCTCTAATGTTTGCTCCTTTTCTAGTCCAGAATTCCAGCTGCCGGCATTCTCTCTCTTCATGTAAAACCTTATAAAATAAGAGAGGAAAGGCATAAGTATTGTGGTATAACGTGTAATAATAACCCATAATGCAATAAATATCAATATAAAAGCATGATGTAAAATGGACGTATCAGTGTTCAGTATGTTCTTAAGGGCTTGAAGGTTGGTGGTCTTCCTTCAGTCAAAGGATTGAATACCGAACTAGTACACCGTCCTTTCCAAAATGTTGGGCACACAAGCTTTTTTGTAAAGAATTTCAAAATCTAAGGCATGTTAGCTCTTGGTTATCAATATTCTCTCTTGTATGATTATTGCAAGCTAACCATTGCTAACTGTGGTTGGCCAAATAGGCTTGTTAAAGGATATCATGGAGGAAACTTTCTGTAATCATGGCTCGATAATTTGTAACCAGCCTTGCACTAATTCCCGTGTCAAAATGTTACACGCCATACATAATGGGAAGGAGGCAGTAACAAGTTTCCGTCATCACCCTCGAATTCAATGCAAAGTAGAACCGGGAAGAGATGGCTCACCTTCGAAAACGAAAACCCTCGGATTCAATATTGAGACAACTCTTGTAGTTTATGTTCATTGTCGTTGAGAGCCTAGCATGGCAGCTCAAGTTTTAGCTAAATATAATGAGGCCGTATCGAGTAAAGATTCGTGGCCTTTGAAAAAATGAAAATTTTACAAAGATGACGTTTGCCAGGAATGCTTTTGGTGCAACTTGACATTGTTCGACGGATGGGTTGTACGGATCTTGGTGTGAGGATAGCGTGGACACACCTACAAAAAATCGTTCACTCCCTAAATTTTACTCGGGTGACATGTTACGAGACACCCGTCTTACCCTCACTCACTCGATGTGACACCCTTGATCGTTAATGATGCGTGTATGATTAGTGCACGATTGTAAACGGGGGGAGGGGGTCACACTCGACCTATCTTCTCGTCGGTGCTCCCATTTGCTTTCCCCGTTTGATTGAGCCCACACTTTTCTTGTTGTTCTCATATGGCCACAGTGTGGAGACGGTCACTAGGTTCGCCCATCAGATTTTTGCTCTCACCTTTTTCCACTTGCTATCCACCGGTCGCGGCATGAAGATGTGTTGGACGCCCGTGAGGTTTACCCATGAGATTTTGCAGTTCCAGCCACGGGGGTCCATGAGGTTGCGCTCGTTGTAGCATCTTGGGACTGGTACCATGCAGATCTAGCACCTCCGGTAGCATACACCTAATATCCATACTAGCTATTGCCCACCAAAGATAAGGTGCACGCCGCAACATACGTGATATGCTGGTGGGAAGGTAAGTATCACATCATATTCAACATTGTTACAGATATGTTGGTAATGCTAATTGGAGGAGCCAAAGAGGTTGTCCATGTGGGTGGGATGATATTGCACCTTGTGGATGGTGGAGTCTCCATGTTGAAGTATGCGGATGACACCATCATCTTCATTTAAGATGAAAATACGAAGCTCATTATTTGTTTGTTCGAGCCAAAGAGGAGAACTAGTACAAGTAGTTGCTCGATTGTGAGACTAGGACTCCAGTATTCATACTTTGGCCTCATGATGCACTTCCGTAAGATTGTGAATAAGGAATGGGAGGGAAATGAGGACTGCTTCAAGAAGAAGCTGAGGATTGGAGGGGTAAGCCCATCTCCTATGCGGCATGGCTGGTTCTGATCAATGCAGTCCTTACTAGCCTGCCTATGTTCATGTTGTGTTTGTTTGGAATACAAAAGGTATGAAAGAGGTTAGACTACTACAACTCCAAATTTTTCTTGTCAATCCGATGAACACAAACAAACATATCACTTGACAAGATGAGACGTCACCCGTCGACAGAAGGATCAAGGGGCCTTGTGGTAGAGTATCTTGAGGTAAAAAATAATTGCTTGCTCAACAGTTGGTTATACAAGTTGTTTACCGAGGATGGATTTGGAAGGAGTTAATTAGAAACAAGTACCTAAAATCCAAGACTTTAATCATAGGTGGCTGCTAAAACCGACTCACTAGCCTTTCGAGTAAGGTCTAGTGAGAGTTAAAAAAACATTTTCCCATTGTGGTGCTTTGGACATAGGAGATGGACATACTGTCCAACGGAAAGGTGTTTCTGATGCCTATGTCTTGGGACGCGCCCCTTGAAATGTTGCTTCCAGTCATGCAATCACCGAGGGTCAAGTGGACAAATTGGGTGCATTTGGTTACTAGGTTGATGACAGTCAACCTGATGAGCGAATCAAACTCATTTAGGTGGCACCTCACCATTTATGGTGTCTTTTTATGTACTATGATCTTATTTAATTTTTTGTAGGGTAAAGGAAGATTCTATTGCTTAAGGAGGCAAAACAGCCAGTACTAGTTTTACAATGTCACTCATGCCCAAGCCCAACAATACCGCAGTGTTGGGGGTGCTTCTACCAGTGATCTTATTAATATTGGCTTGCATCATAACCACAAGTTTATTTAGAAACATAATGTCCCTTTAAATTTATATTTTATGTGGTATCTTGATAGGAGAGTTATCTTAATAACCAAAGATAACCCAAAGGACGGCAGTTTGCACAAAATATGTCTTTTGTAAAGACTAGTAAATGCGCACGTGCAACTCACGTTAATATTTAGGCAATATATTAATTGCACGCGGATATTAGGTATGCTATTATTTGTGTATTAATTCTATAATTAGTGCAATATTTGGTATGATATTAATTGCATGTTAAACACGTTTAACGCTCACCATTGGAGCAGTCTAGGTCATTTGATTGACTTAGTTCGATGGTCAAGATCAGTTGGATCTGCCCCTTTGGGTCTTTTTATATTGGTACAGATGAGGAAATGATTTAGCATCTTTTCCTAGATTGCCCACTTGCTAAGATCTTGTGGTGTTCCGGTTATATAGCATTTATTTTGCCCCCGTCATCTAGTATTCGTATTTGTTCAGTACCTAGTTAAATGGAGTGCACCCAAAATTAAAGGCAAATTTGGACGGGAGTTTATGATTTACTTTGGGCAACATGGAATAGTCACAATGACTACCATGTTAATAGGAAAAAATTTTACCTTATGCAGCCTGTGGGTTTACTTAACCCATTTGGGTAGCAGCCTAATAATAAGATAGGTGATGCATGAGGCCTTATTTTATCTTGTTGTCTATAATCCACTTAGGATTTACCTTTTATTTTGCTTTCCAAACTATAAATAACTTGTAAACACCGCAGTAAGTAATTGGGTATTGTCTGCATCAATCGATGTAGAGTCCCATGATTTTAACCTTGTTTTTAACCTTGATAGTTGACAAGCTGAGACATTGCCTCTGTTTCTTTTGTTGTAGGTTAACGTATTACGAGTGTGCGGTTAATTTTCTCCTGAGCTTGTGCATGTATATCAGCGATGTACAATCAATTAACCGTTACAATGATAATCTTTTTTTAAAAGTAATCATGCCATTCATTAAACAATAACTGAGTTACAAGAATACGCGCACACAGAAACTAGTAAAAGTGTTAGGGGAAAATAGATTCCTGGAAACATTGCAGACTAGACACAAATACAAAGAAGATTACAAGAAGATTCATTAGGGTTTCTGCACTCCAAACTAGCGACTGCCTCCAAGTTTTTGAGTCATCGATATGCTCATCAGAACTAAAGCACAGCCTCCATCGTTGCAAAATCTAGGATCACACCATCGCCAAAGAGGCTTTTAGAGCCGAAGAACAAGCAAGGAACATATCACTGTGCCATATCGGCCGGGGATTGTCCTTGTGCTAGCTTGGACTCGAATCCGCTGCACCGCGCCGATGAAGTCGGGGAGCAGAATCGGATCTACCGCCTACAAGCTATCATCCCCATTTCAGGAGCACCAATTCGTCCTGGCTGCTGATGTCGCCGCAACATGCAGAGACCACCATCCATGAGTAGAAAAAGTAAACTCGCCATCCCGAGAGAACTACAAGTACACAAAGCCACCGGCCCTTCGTCAATGGCATGGAGAGCATCGCCATGGTAAGAAGAAAATTGAGGCAAACTTATTCGATGCGGCGCTGTCCTCACCTCCCTAGCACCACCAAACGGAACAACAGTCCTACTTAAAACAGCACGGAAGACAAACTAGTTTGAACATGAATAACCCCTTTTGTACAATCAATTAACTGCTACAATGATAATCTCTTTTTTTAAGTAACCGTGCCATTCATTAAACAATAACTGAGTTACAAGAATACATGCACACAGAAACTAGTAAAAGTGCCGGGGAAAATAGTGTGATGACCCGAGACCAACGCTCCAGTCGCCTTCCATGTTTTGCGTGACCGCCATGTGTTTTATTTGTTGCATTTCATCATGCCATCATTTGCATTGCATCAACACTCTGTTGCCGTCATGTTTTTAATACTTGCATCCGCTCGTAGTTGCCGCTTCTTCCTTGTCTCGGTTGACTTTCTCTCAGATCAACTAGACAACTCTCTTCTTTCTCTTTTCTGAGCCCATCAAACCCCTCACCTTCGTTGACCGTTTCAAGACCAATCGGGTTTTCGATTCCCTCTTGTTAAATCACCTAATCCCTCTTTGCACACTACATCAACCCCTCGCGCGCGTTCGAAAACTGCTCTGAACCTGAACCCCCTCAGTCATGACCGTTGAGTCCGGATCAACCCTAAAATACCACAATACTTCTTTCGTTTATTCTTTTGACTACCCAATTGACCCAAAGCCGTCTGATGACGATCGGACGCCCCTAAAACTCCTTCCGCCTGCTATATATACAAACCAACCCTAAAATTTAGGGAGATGTCCCATCCTCCCAGCCAGCCGCCGCTGCCACTCCACCAAATCCCCCTCGGGATCCATCCCCATTCTTCTTCCAACCAGCCAGCGCACCTCTCCTGTTCCTTGAACCCCAACCCACGCGCCTCCTCGAACTACTTCTTCCGCCGGCGACCGAAGCCACCTACCATGACCCCGTTGCACCCACATCCTCTCCCGCTCGAGAGCTCCCGAGCACACCTACGAGTTCAGGTCCGAACCCCGCTGTCCTCGTATGTCCATCGCGCCGCCAAGGCCCAACTTCTCTGCCTCCCTCCAACCACAGTCGTGCAAGCGCCCGTGCTCCACCCCGTGAAGGAAATATGCCCTAGAGGCAATAATAAAGTTATTATTTATTTCCTTATATCATGATAAATGTTTATTATTCATGCTAGAATTGTATTAAATGGAAACATAATACATGCGTGAATACATAGACAAACAGAGTGTCACTAGTATGCCTCTACTTGACTAGCTCGTTAGTCAAAGATGGTTATGTTTCCTAGCCATAGACAAAGAGTTGTCATTTGATTAACGGGATCACATCATTAGGAGAATGATGTGATTGACTTGACCCATTCCGTTAGCTTAGCACTTGATCGTTTAGTTTGTTGCTATTGCTTTCTTCATGACTTATACATGCTCCTATGACTATGAGATTATGCAACTCCCGTTTACCGGAGGAACACTTTGTGTGCTACCAAACGTCACAACGTAACTGGATGATTATAAAGGTGCTCTACAGGTGTCTCCAAAGGTACTTGTTGGGTTGGCGTATTTCGAGATTAGGATTTGTCACTCCGGTTGTCGGAGAGGTATCTCTGGGCCCACTCGGTAATGCACATCACTATAAGCCTTGCAAACAATGCAACTAATGAGTTAGTTGCGGGATGATGTATTACGAAACGGTTAAAGAGACTTTCCGGTAACGAGATTGAACTAGGTATTGAGATATCGATGATCGAATCTCGGGCATGTAACATACCGATGACAAAGGGAACAACGTATGTTGTTATGCAATTTGACCGATAAAGATCTTCGTAGAATATGTAGGATCCAATATGAGCATCCAGGTTCCGCTATTGGTTATTGACCGGAGACGTGTCTCGGTCATGTCTACATAGTTCTCGAACGAGTAGGGTCCGCATGCTTAAAGTTAGATGACAATTATATTATGATTTTATGTGTTTTGATGTTCCGAAGGTAGTTCAGAGTCCCGCATGTGATCACGGACATGACGAGGAGTCTAGAAATGGTCGAGACATAAAGTTCGATATATTGGATGACTATGTTTGGACACCGGAAAGGTTCTGGAAGGTTTCCGACATTTATCGGAGTACTGGGGGTTACCGGAACCCCCCCGGGAACTAGTGGGCCTTGTTGGGCCTTAGTGGAGAGAGAGAGAGGGGCCGGCCAGGGCAAGAGGCCCCCCTTCCCTTGAGTCCGAATAGGACAAGGAAAGGGGGGGGCGCCGCCCCCCTTGCCTTTCCCCTCTCCCACTCCTTCCTTCCCCCTCCTTCTTGGATTAGGAAAGGGAGGGGCAAACCTACTTGGAGTAGGTTTCCCCCTCCTAGGGCGCACCACCCCCTTGGCCGACCCTCTCCTCCTCCCCCTTTATATATGGAGGAGGGGGCACCCCATAGACACAACAATTGATCTCTTGATCTCTTAGCCGTGTGCGGTGCCCCCCTCCACCATAATCCACCTCGATCATATCATAGCGGTGCTTAGGTGAAGCCCTGCGTCGGTATAACATCATCATCGTCACCACGCCATCGTGCTGACGAAACTCTCCCTCAACACTCGGCTAGATCGGAGTTCGAGGGATGTCATCGAGTTGAACGTGTGCAGAACTCAGAGGTGCCGTGCGTTCGGTACTTGATCGGTCGGATCGTGAAGACGTACGACTACATCAACCGCGTTGTGCTAACGCTTCTGCTTTTGGTCTACGAGGATACGTGGACACACTCTCCCCTCTCATTGCTATGCATCACCATGATCTTGCGTGTGCGTAGGAAATTTTTTGAAATTACTACGTTCCCCAATAGTGGCATCCGAGCCAGGTTTTATGCGTAGATGTCATATGCACGAGTAGAACACAAGTGAGTTGAGTGCGATACAAGTCATACTGCTTACCAGCATGTCATACTTTTGTTTGGCGGTATTGTTGGATGAAGCGGCCCGGACCGACATTACGCGTACGCTTATGCGAGACTGGTTCTACCGACGTGCTTTGCACACAGGTGGCTGGCGGGTGTCAGTTTCTCCAACTTTAGTTGAACCAAGTGTGGCTACGCTCGGTCCTTTAGAAGGTTAAAACAGCACTAACTTGATGAACTATCGTTGTGGTTTTGATGCATAGGTAAGAACGGTTCTTGCTCAACCCGTAGTAGCCACGTAAAACTTTGCAACAACAAAGTAGAGGACGTCTAACTTGTTTTTGCAGGGCATGTTGTGATGTGATATGGTCAAGGCATGATGCTATATTTTATTGTATGAGATGATCATGTTTTGTAACCGAGTTATCGGCAACTGGCAGGGGCCATATGGTTGTCGCTTTATTGTATGCAATGCAATCGCCCTGTAATGCTTTACTTTATCACTAAGCGGTAGCAATAGTCGTAGAAGCATAAGTTGGCGAGACGAAAACGATACTACGATGGAGATCAAGGTGTCGCGCCGGTGACGATGGTGATCATGACGGTGCTTCAGAGATGGAGATCACAAGCACAAGATGATGATGGCCATATCATATCACTTATATTGATTGCATGTGATGTTTATCTTTTATGCATCTTATCTTGCTTTGATTACGGTAGCATTATAAGATGATCTCTCACTAAATTATGAAGATATAAGTGTTCTCCCTGAGTATGCACCGTTGCGAAAGTTCTTCGTGCTGAGACACCACATGATGATCGGGTGTGATAGGCTCTACGTTCAAATACAACGGGTGCAAAACAGTTGCACACGCGGAATACTCAAGTTAAACTTGACGAGCCTAGCATATAACAGAAATGGCATCGGAACACTGAGACCGAAAGGTCGAGCGTGAATTATATAGTAGATATGATCAACATAGTGATGTTCACCATTGAAACTACTCCATCTCACCTGATGATCGGACATGGTTTAGTTGATTTGGATCACGTGATCACTTAGAGGATTAGAGGGATGTCTATCTAAGTGGGAGTTCTTAAGTAATATGATTAATTGAACTTAAATTTATCATGAACTTAGTACCTGATAGTTTCTTGCTTGTCTATGTTGATTGTAGATAGATGGCTCGTGTTGTTGTTCCGTTGAATTTTAATGCGTTTCTTGAGAAAGCAAAGTTGAAAGATGATGGTAGCAATTACACGGACTGGGTCCGTAACTTGAGGATTATCCTCATTGCTGCACAGAAGAATTACATCCTGGAAGCACCGCTGGGTGCCAGGCCCGCTGCAGATGCTGCTGACAACGTTAAGAACGTTTGGCAGAGTAAAGCTGATGACTACTCGATAGTTCAGTGTGCCATGCTTTACGGCTTAGAACCGGGACTTCAACGACGTTTTGAACGTCATGGAGCATATGAGATGTTCCAGGAATTGAAGTTAATATTTCAAGCAAATGCCCGGATTGAGAGATATGAAGTCTCCAATAAGTTCTATAGCTGCAAGATGGAGGAGAATAGTTCTGTCAGTGAACATATACTCAAAATGTCTGGGTATCATAATCACTTGACTCAACTGGGAGTTAATCTTCCTGTTGATTGTGTCATTGACAGAATTCTTCAATCACTGCCACCAAGCTACAAAAGCTTCGTGATGAACTATAATATGCAAGGGATGAATAAGACAATTCCCGAGCTCTTCGAGATGCTAAAGGCTGCGGAGGTAGAAATCAAGAAGGAGCATCAAGTGTTGATGGTCAATAAGACCACCAGTTTCAAGAAAAAGGGCAAAGGGAAGAAAAAGGGGAACTAAAAGAAGAACGGCAAACAAGTTGCTGCTCAAGAGAAGAAACCCAAGTCTGGACCTAAGCCTGAGACTGAGTGCTTCTACTGCAAGCAGACTGGTCACTGGAAGCGGAACTGCCCCAAGTATTTGGCGGAAGAAGGATGTCAAGGTGAACAAAGGTATATGTGATATACATGTTATTGATGTGTACCTTACTAATGCTCGCAGTAGCACCTGAATATTTGATACTGGTTATGTTGCTAACATTTGCAACTCGAAACAAGGGCTACGGATTAAGCGAAGATTGGCTAAGGACAAGGTAACGATGTGCGTGGGAAATGGTTCCAAAGTCGATGTGATCGCGGTCGGCACGCTACCTCTACATCTACCTTCGGGATTAGTTTTAGACTTGAATAATTGTTATTTGGTGCCAACATTGAGCATGCACATTATATCTGGATCTTGTTTGATGCGAGACGGTTATTCATTTAAATCAGAAAATAATGGTTGTTCTATTTATATGAGTAATATCTTTTATGGTCATGCACCCTTGAAGAGTGGTCTATTTTTGTTAAATCTCGATAGTAGTGATACACATATTCATAATATTGAAGCCAAAAGATGCAGCGTTGATAATGATACTGCAACTTATTTTTGGCACTGCCGTTTAGGTCATATCGGTGTAAAGCGCATGAAGAAACTCCATACTGCTGGAATTTTGGAACCACTTGATTATGAATCACTTGGTACTTGCGAACCGTGCCTCATGGGCAAGATGACTAAAACACCGTTCTCCGGAACTATGGAGCGAGCAACAGATTTGTTGGAAATCATACATACAGATGTGTGTGGTCCGATGAATATTTAGGCTCGCGGCGGGTATCGTTATTTTCTCACCTTCACAGATGATTTAAGCAGATATGGGTATATCTACTTAATGAAACATTAGTCTGAAACATTTGAAAAGTTCAAAGAATTTCAGAGTGAAGTTGAAAATCATCGTAACATGAAAATAAAATTTCTACGATCTGATCATGGAGGAGAATATTTGAGTTACGAGTTTGGTCTTCATTTGAAACAATGCGGAATAGTTTCGCAACTCACGCCATCCGGAACACCATAGCATAATGGTGTGTCCGAACATTGTAATCGTACTTTACTAGATATGGTGCGATCTATGATGTCTCTTACTGATTTACCGCTATCATTTTGGGGTTATGCTTTAGAGACGGCTGCATTCACATTAAATAGGGCACCATCGAAATCCATTGAAACGACGCCTTATGAACTGTGGTTTGGTAAGAAACCAAAGTTGTCGTTTCTTAAAGTTTGGGGCTGCGATGCTTATGTGAAAAAGCTTCAACCTAATAAGCTCGAACCCAAATTGGAGAAATGTGTCTTCATAGGATACCCAAAAGAGACTGTTGGGTACACCTTCTATCACATATCCGAAGGCAAGACTTTTGTTGCTAAATTTGGAATCTTTCTAGAGAAGGAGTTTCTCTCGAAAGAAGTGAGTGGGAGGAAAGTAGAACTTGATGAGGTAACTATACATGCTCCCTTATTGGAAAGTAGTTCATCACAGAAACCGGTTCATGTGACACCTGCACCAATTAGTGAGGAAGTTAATGATGATGATCATGAAACTTCAGATCAAGTTGTTACTGAACCTCGTAGGTCAACCAGAGTAAGATCCGCACCAGAGTGGTACGGTAATTCTGTTCTGGAGGTTATGTTGCTAGACCATGACGAACCTACGAACTATGAAGAAGCGATGGTGAGCCCAGATTCCGCAAAATGGCTTGAGCCCATGAAATCTGATATGGGATCCATGTATGAGAACAAAGTGTGGACTTTGGTGCCCGTTGATCGGCAAGCCATTGAAAATAAATGGATCTTTAAGAAGAAGACTGACGCTGACGGTAATGTTACTGTCTATAAAGCTCGACTTGTTGCAAAAGGTTTCGACAAGTTCAAGGGATTGACTACGATGAGACTTTCTCACCCGTAGCGATGCTTAAGTCTGTCCGAATCATGTTAGCAATTGCTGCATTTTATGATTATGAAATTTGGCAAATGGATGTCAAAACTGCATTCCTGAATGGATTTCAGGAAGAAGATTTGTATATGATGCAACCGGAGGTTTTGTCGGTCCAAAAGGAGCTAACAAAGTGTGCAAGCTCCAGCGATCCATTTATGGACTGGTGCAAGCCTCTCGGAGTTGGAATAAACATTTTGATAGTGTGATCAAAGCTTATGGTTTTATACAGACTTTTGGAGAAGCCTGTATTTACAAGAAAGTGAGTGGGAGCTCTGTGGCATTTCTAATATTATATGTGGATGACATATTGTTGATTGGAAATGATATAGAATTTCTGGATAGCATAAAAGGATATCTAAATAAGAGTTTTTCAATGAAAGATCTCGAAGAAGCTGCTTATATATTGGGCATCAAGATCTATAGAGATAGATCGAGACGCTTAATTGGACTTTCACAAAGCACATACCTTGACAAAGTTTTGAAGAAGTTCAAAATGGATCAAGCAAAGAAAGGGTTCTTGCCTGTGTTACAAGGTGTGAAGTTGAGTAAGACTCAATGCCCGACCACTGCAGAAGATAGAGAGAAAATGAAAGATGTTCCCTATGCTTCAGCCATAGGCTCTATCATGTATGCAATGTTGTGTACCAGACCTGATGTGTGCCTTGCTATTAGTTTAGCAGGGAGGTACCAGTGTAATCCAGGAGTGGATCACTGGACAGCGGCCAAGAACATCCTAAAATACCTGAAAAGGACGAAGGATATGTTTCTCATTTATGGAGGTGAAAAAAACTCGTCATAAATGGTTACGTCGATGCAAGCTTTGACACTGATCCGGACGATTCTAAATCGCAAACCGGATACGTGTTTTTATTAAACAATGGGGCTGTCAGTTGGTGCAGTTCTAAACAAAGCATCGTAGCAGGATCTACATGTGAAGCGGAGTACATAGCTGCTTCGGAAGCATAAAATGAAGGAGTCTGGATGAAGGAGTTCATATCCGATCTAGGTGTCATACCTAGTGCATCGGGTCCAATGAAAATCTTTTGTGACAATACTAGTGCAATTGCTTTGGCAAAGGAATCCATATTTCACAAGAGAACCAAGCACATCAAGAGACGCTTCAACTCCATCCGGGATCAAGTCCAGGTGGGAGATATAGAGATTTGCAAGATACATACGGATCTGAATGTTGCAGACCCGTCGACTAAGCCTCTTCCACGAGCAAAACATGATCATCACCAAGGCTCCATGGGTGTTAGAACCATTACTGTGTAATCTAGATTATTGACTCTAGTGCAAGTGGGAGACTGAAGGAAATATGCCCTAGAGGAAATAATAAAGTTATTATTTATTTCTTTATATCATGATAAATGTTTATTATTCATGCTAGAATTGTATTAACCGGAAACATAATACATGTGTGAATACATAGACAAACAGAGTGTCACTAGTATGCCTCTACTTGATTAGCTCGTTAATCAAAGATGGTTATGTTTCCTAGCCATAGACAAAGAGTTGTCATTTGATTAATGAGATCACATCATTAGGAGAATGAAGTGATTGACTTGACCCATTCTGTTAGCTTAGCACTTGATCGTTTAATTTGTTGCTATTGCTTTCTTCATGACTTATACATGTTCCTATGACTATGAGATTATGCAACTCCCGTTTACCGGAGGAACACTTTGTGTGCTACCAAACGTCACAATGTAACTGGGTGATTATAGAGGTGCTCTACAGGTGTCTCCAAAGGTACTTGTCGGGTTGGCGTATTTCGAGATTAGGATTTGTCACTCCGATTGTCGGAGAGGTATATCTGGGCCCACTCGGTAATGCACATCACTATAAGCCTTGCAAGCAATGCAACTAATGAGTTAGTTGCGGGATGATGTATTACGGAACGAGTAAAGAGACTTGCCGGTGGCGAGATTGAACTAGGTATTGAGATACCGACGATCGAATCTCGGGCAAGTAACATACCGATGACAAAGGGAACAACGTATGTTGTTATGCGGTTTGACCGATAAAGATCTTCATAGAATATGTAGGAGCCAATATGAGCATTCAGGTTCCGCAATTGGTTATTGACCGAAGACGTGTCTGATGTCTACTACACAACCTTCTTCTTGTAGACGTTGTCGGGCCTCCAAGTGCAGAGGTTTGTAGGATAGTAGCAAATTTCCCTCAAGTGGATGACCTAAGGTTTATCAATCCATGGGGAGGCGTAGGATGAAGATGGTCTCTCTCAAGCAACCTTGCAACCAAATAACAAAGAGTCTCTTGTGTCCCCAACACACCCAATACAATGGTAAATTGTATAGGTGCACTAGTTCGGCGAAGAGATGGTGATACAAGTGGTATATGGATGGTAGATAAAGGTATTTGTAATCTGAAATTATAAAAACAGCAAGGTAACGAATGATAAAAGTGAGCGTAAACGGTATTGCAATGTGTGGAAATAAGGCCTAGGGTTCATACTTTCACTAGTGTAAGTTCCCTCAACAATAATATCATAATTGGATCACATAACTTTCCCTCAACATGCAACAAAGAGTCACTCCAAAGTCACTAATAGCGGAGAACGAACGAAGAGATTATGGTAGGGTACGAAACCGCCTCAAAGTTATTCTTTCCAATCAATCCATTGGGCTATTCCTATAAGTGTCACAAACAGCCATAGAGTTCGTACTAGAATAACACATTAAGACACAAATCAATCAAAACCCTAATGTCACCTAGATACTCCAATGTCACCTCAAGTATCTGTGGGTATGATTATACGATATGCATCACACAATCTCAGATTCATCTATTCAACCAACACAAAGGACCTCAAAGAGTGCCCCAAAGTTCTACCGGAGAATCACGACGAAAACGTGTGCCAACCCCTATGCATAGGTTCATGAACCCGCAAGTTGGTCACCAAAACGTACATCAAGTGGCACGTGGTATCCCATTGTCACCACAGATATCCACGGCAATACATACATCAAGTGTTCTCAAGTCTTTAAAGACTCAATCCGATAAGATTACTTCAAAGGGGAAACTCGATTCATTACAAGAGAGAAGAGGGGGGAAGAAACATCATAGGATCCAAGTATAATAGCAAAGCTCACGATACATCAAGATCGTATCATCTCAAGAACATGAGAGAGAGAGATCAAACACATAGCTACTGGTACATACCCTCATCCCCGAGGGAGAACTACTCCCTCCTCATCATGGAGAGCGCCGGGATGATGAAGATGGCCACCGGTGAGGGATCCCCCCTCCGGCAGGGTGCCGGAACAGGGTCCCGATTGACTTTTGGTGGCTACGGAGGCTTCTGGCGACGGAACTCCCGATCTATCTTGCGTTCTGGAAGTTTTAGGGTATATGGAGTTATATAGGTAGAAGAAGCACGTCAGGGGAGCCACTGGGGCCCCACGAGGCAGTGGGCGTGCCCTAGGGGGGTGGGCACGCCCCCCACCCTCGTGGGCAGCTCCCGTATCTTCTGACGTGGGGTCCAAGTCCATCAGGTGTGTTTCCTTCCAAAAATAACTTCTCCAGTTGATTTCGTTCCGTTTCGACTCCGTCTGATATTCCTTTTCTTCAAAACACTGAAATAGGCATAAAACAGCAAATCTGGGCTGGGCCTCCGGTTAATAGGTTAGTCCCAAAAATAATATAAAAGTGGATAATAAAGCCCAATATTGCCTAAAACAGTAGATAATATAGCATGGAGCAATCAAAAATTATAGATACTTTGGAGACGTATCAAGCATCCCCAAGCTTAATTCCTGCTCGTTCTCGAGTAGGTAAATGATAAAAAAGATAATTTTTGATGTGGAATGCTAGTTGGCATAATTTCAATATAATTCTTCTTACTTGTGATATGAATATTCAGATCCGAAAGATTCAAGAAAAAAGTTTAATATTGACATAAAAATAATAATACTTCAAGCATACTGACTAAGCAATCATGTCTTCTCAAAATAACATGGCCAAAGAAAGATATCCCTACAAAATCATATAGTCTGGCTATGCTCCATCTTCACCACACAAAATATTTAAATCATGCACAATCCCGATGACAAGCCAAGCAATTGTTTCATACTTTTGATGTTCTCAAACTTTTTAAATCTTCACGCAATACATGAGCGTGAGCCATGGACATAGCACTATAAGTGGAATAAAATGGTGGTTGTGGAGAAGACAAAAAGGGAGAAGATAGTCTCACATCGACTAGGCGTATCAACGGGCTATGGAGATGCCCATCAATAGATATCAATGTGAGTGAGTAGGGATTGCCATGTAATGGATGCACTAGAGCTATAAATGTATGAAAGCTCAACAGAAGAAACTAGTGGGTGTGCATCCAACTTGCTTGCTCACGAAGGCCTAGGGAAATTTTGAGGAAGCCCATCATTGGAATATACAAGCCAAGTTCTATAATGTAAATTCCCACTAGTATATGAAAGTGACAACATAGGAGACTCTCTATCATGAAGATAATGGTGCTACTTTGAAGCACAAGTGTGGAAAAAGGATAGTAGCATTGTCCCTTTTATTTTTTTATTTTTTTATTTGGCCTTTTATTTGGCCTTTCCCTTTTTCTATTTGGCCTTTCCTTTTTTGGGACAATGCTCTATTGAATGATGATCATCACACTTCTATTTATTTACAACTCAATGATTACAACTCGATACTAGAACAAAGTACGACTCTATATGAATGCCTCCGGTGGTGTACCGGGATATGCAATGAATCAAGAGTGACAAGTATGAAAGAATCATGAACAGTGGCTTTGCCACAAATACTATGTCAACTACATGATCATGCTAAGCAATATGACAATGATGAATGTGTCATGACGAACTAGATGGTGGAAAGTTGCATGGCAATATATCTCGAAATGGCTATGGAAATGCCATAATAGGTAGGTATGGTGGCTGTTTTGAGGAAGGTATATGGTGGGTTTATGGTACCGGCGAAAGTTGCACGGTACTAGAGAGGCTAGCAATGGTGGAAGGGTGAGAGTGCGTATAATCCATGGACTCAACATTAGTCATAAAGAACTCACATACTTATTGCAAAAATCTATCAGTTATCGAAACAAAGTACTACGCGCATGCTCCTAGGGGGATAGATTGGTAGGAAAAGACCATCGTTCGTCCCCGACCGCCACTCATAAGGAAGATAATCAATAAATAAATCACGCTCCGACTTCGTCACATAACGGTTCACCATACGTGCATGCTACGGGAATCACAAACTTCAACACAAGTATTTCTCAAATTCACAACTACTCAACTAGCATGACTCTAATATTACCATCCTCATATCTCAAAACAATCATCAAGTATCAAACTTCTCTTAGTATTCAACACACTCATAAGAGAATTTTATTATTCTTGAATACCTAGCATATTAGGATTTTAAGAAAATTACCATGCTATTTAAGACTCTAAAAATAATCTAAGTGAAGCATGAGAGTTCATCTATTTCTTCAAAATAAAACTACCACCATGCTTTAAAAGATATAAGTGAAGCACTAGAGCGAACGACAAACTACTCCGAAAGATATAAGTGAAGATCAATGAGTAGTTTAATAATTATGCAACTATGTGAAGATTCTCTAACATTTAATAATTTTAGATCTTGGTACTCTATTCAAACAGCAAGCAAATCAAAATAAAATGACATTCTAATAATAGCAAACATCATGTGAAGAAGCAAAAACTTAGGATCAACCGACACTAACCGATAGTTGTTGAAGAAGAAAGGTGGGATGCCAACTGGGGCATCCCCAAGCTTAGATGCTTGAGACTTCTTGAAATATTATCATGGGATGCCTTGGGCATCCCCAAGCTTGAGCTTTTGTGTCTCCTTAATTCCTCTCATATCACGGTCTCCCTAAATCTCAAAAACTTCATCCACACAAAACTCAACAAGGACTCGTGAGATAAGTTAGTATAAACCATTGCCAAAACCTTATCATACTCTACTGTAGAAAATTACTAAAATTATTATTCAACATTGCATACTAAATGTCTCTGCATATTTAATAGTCCTATCCTCAAATAGAATCATTAAAGAAGCAAACATATGCAAACAATGCAAACATAACAGCAATCTGCCTAAACAGGATAGTCTGTAAAGAATGCTGCAACATCCATACTTTCCTAGCTCCAAAAATTATGAAAGAAAATTCCCACTGTATTAAATTTATCAGATCTTAATATGCAAAAGTTTTTGACATTTTATCACATTCTGACTTTTCTATGGAATTATTGCAACAGCGGTAAACTTTCTGTTTTCAAACAGCAACATGTATACTTCTAAAATAGGCATAGTAAAGGCTATCAATGCCACTTTTATTGAAATAAAAGATGCAAAACATTATTCTAAATAACAGCAAGCAAATCCTAACAAAATAAATTGACGCTCCAAGCAAAACACATATCATGTGGTGAATAAAAATATAGCTCCAAGTAAAGTTACCGATGAAAGAAGACGAAGGAGGGGATGCCTTCCGGGGCATCCCCAAGCTTAGGATCTTGGCTATCCTTGAATATTACCTTGGGGTGATTTGGGAATCCCCAAGCTTAGGCTCTTGCCACTCCTTGCTCCATAGTCCATCGAATCCTTACCCAAAACTTGAAAACATCACAACACAAAACTTAAAGTAGAAAACTCGTAAGCTCCGTTAGTATAAGAAAACAAAAGACCACTTCAAGGTACTGTAATGAACTCATTCTTTATTTATATTTGTGTTAAACCTACTGTATTCCAACTTCTATATGGTTTATAAACTATTTTACTAGCCATAGATTCATCAAAATAAGTAAACAACACACGAAAAACAGAATCTGTCAAAAACAGAACAGTCTGTAGTAATATGGATCAAACGTATACTTCTGGAACTCATAAAATTCTCAAATAAATTTCTGGACCTGGGGAATTTATCTATTAATCATCTGCAAAAAGAATTAACTAAATATAACTCTCCAAATAAAAATGGCAGCACATCTCGTGAGCGCTAAAGTTTCTGTTTTTGACAGCATGATCAACAAGACTTTCCCCAAGTCTTCCCAAAGGTTCTACTTGGCACAAACACTAATTAAAAGCATAAAACCACATCTAAACATAGGCTAGATGAATTATTTATTACTAAACAGGAACAAAAAGAAAGTAACAAAAATAAAATTGGGTTGCCTCCCAACAAGCGCTGTTGTTTAACGCCCCTAGCTAGGCATGATGATTTCAATGATGCTCACATAAAGGATAAGAATTGTAACATAAAGAGAGCATCATGAAGAATATGACTAGCACATTTAAGTCTAACATACTTCCTATGCATAGGGATTTTGTGAGCAAACAACTTGTGGGAACAAGAATCATCTTGCATAGGAAGGTAAAACAAGCATAACTTCAAAGTTTTAAGCACATAGAGAGGAAACTTGATATTATTGCAATTCCTACAAGCATATGTTCCTCCCTCATAATAATTTTCAGTAGCATCATGAATGAATTCAACAATATAAGCAGCATCTAAAGCATTCTTTTCATGATCTACAAGCATGCAAAATTTACTACTCTCCACATAAGCAAAATTCTTCTCATGAATAGTAGTGGGAGCAAACTCAACAAAATAACTATCATGTGATTGAAAATTAAGATCAAGATGACAAGTTTCATGGTTATCATTATTCTTTAAATCATACATGTCATCACGATAATCATCATAGATAGGAGGCATGCTTTCATCATAATAAATTTGCTCATCAAAACTTGGGGGACAAAAAATATCATCTTCATCAAACATAGCTTCCCCAAGCTTGTGGCTTTGCATATCATTAGCATCATGGATATTCAAGGAATTCATACTAACAACATTGCAATCATGCTCACCATTCAAATATTTAGTGCCAAACATTTTGTAGATGTCTTCTTCTAGCACTTGAGCACAATTATCCTTTCCATCATACTCACGAAAGATATTAAAAAGGTGAAGCGTATGAGACAAACTCAATTCCATTTTTTATAGTTTTCTTCTATAAACTAAACTAGTGATGAAACAAGAAACTAAAAGACTCATTGCAAGATCTAAAGATATACCTTCAAGCACTCACCTCCCCGGCAACGGCGCCAGAAAAGAGCTTGATGTCTATTACACAACCTTCTTCTTGTAGACGTTGTTGGGCCTCCAAGTGCAGAGGTTTGTAGGACATTAGCAAATTTCCCTCAAGTGGATGACCTAAGGTTTATCAATCCGTGGGAGGCGTAGGATGAAGATGGTCTCTCTCAAGCAACCCTGCAACCAAATAACAAAGAGTCTCTTGTGTCCCCAACACACCCAATACAATGGTAAATTGTATAGGTGCACTAGTTCGGCGAAGAGATGGTGATACAAGTGGTATATGGATGGTAGATAAAGGTATTTGTAATCTGAAATTATAAAAACAGCAAGGTAACGAATGATAAAAGTGAGCGTAAACGGTATTGCAATGTGTGGAAATAAGGCCTAGGGTTCATACTTTCACTAGTGTAAGTTCCCTCAACAATAATATCATAATTGGGTCACATAACTTTCCCTCAACAAGCAACAAAGAGTCACTCCAAAGTCACTAATAGCGGAGAACGAACGCAGATTATGGTAGGGTATGATACCACCTCAAAGTTATTCTTTCCAATCAATCCGTTGGGCTATTCCTATAAGTGTCACAAACAGCCCTAGAGTTCGTACTAGAATAACACCTTAAGACACAAATCAATCAAAACCATAATGTCACCTAGATACTCCAATGTCACCTCAAGTATCCGTGGGTATGATTATACGATATGCATCACACAATCTCAGATTCATCTATTCAACCAACACAAAGGACCTCAAAGAGTGCCCCAAAGTTCTACCGTAGAATCACGACAAAAACGTGTGCCAACCCCTATGCATAGGTTCATGAACCCACAAGTTGGTCACCAAAACATACATCAAGTGCCACGTGGTATCCCATTGTCACCACAGATATCCACGGCAAGACATACATCAAGTGTTCTCAAGTCTTTAAAGACTCAATCCGATAAGATTACTTCAAAGGGGAAACTCGATTCATTACAAGAGAGAAGAGGGGGGATGAAACATCATAGGATCCAAGTATAATAGCAAAGCTCGCGATACATCAAGATCGTATCATCTCAAGAACACGAGAGAGAGAGAGAGAGATCAAACACATAGCTACTGGTACATACCCTTAGCCCTGAGGGAGAACTACTCCCTCCTCGTCATGGAGAGCGCCGTGATGATGAAGATGGCCACCGGTGAGGGATCCCCTCTCCGGCAGGGTGCCGGAACAGGGTCTCGATTGACTTTTGGTGGCTACGGAGGCTTCTGGCGGCGGAAATCCCGATCTATCTTGCGTTCTGGAAGTTTTAGGGTATATGGAGTTATATAGGCAGAAGAAGCATGTCAGGGGAGCCACGGGGGCCCCACGAGGCAGGGGGCGCGCCCTAGGGGGGTGGGCGTGCCCCCCACCCTCGTGGGTAGCTCCTGTATCTTCTGACGTGGGGTCCAAGTCCATCAGGTGTGTTTCCTTCCAAAAATAACTTCTCCAGTTGATTTCGTTCCGTTTCGACTCCGTCTGATATTCCTTTTCTTCAAAACACTGAAATATGCATAAAACAGCAAATCTGGGCTGGGCCTCCGGTTAATAGGTTAGTCCCAAAAATAATATAAAAGTGGATAATAAAGCCCAATATTGCCTAAAACAGTAGATAATATAGCATGGAGCAATCAAAAATTATAGATACGTTGGAGACGTATCAGTGTCTCGGTCATGTCTACATAGTTCTCGAACCCGTAGGGTCCGCACGCTTAATGTTAGATGACGGATATATTATGAGTTTATATGTTTTGATGTACTGAAGGTAGTTCGGAGTCCCGGATGTGATCACGGACATGATGAGGAGTCTCGAAATGGTCGAGACGTCAAGATCGATATATTGGATGACTATGTTTGGACACCGGAAAGGTTTCAGACATTTATCGGAGTACCGGGGGTTACCGGACCCCCCCCCCGGAACTAATGGGCCTTGTTGGGCCTTAGTGGAGAGAGAGAGAGGGGCCGGCCAGGGCAAGAGGAGCACCCCTCCCCTTGAGTCCGAATAGGACAAGAAAGGGGGGGGGCGCCCCCCTTACCTTTCCCCTCTCCCACTCCTTCCTTCCCCCTCCTTCTTGGATTAGGAAAGGGCAGGGCAAACCTACTTGGAGTAGGTTTCCCCTCCTAGGGCGCGCCACCCCCTTGGCCAGCCCTCTCCTCCTCCCCCCTTTATATACGGAGGAGGGGGGCACCCCATAGACACAACAATTGATCTCTTAGCCGCGTGCGGTGCCCCCCTCCACCATAATCCACCTCGATCATATCGTAGCGGTGCTTAGGCGAAGCCCTGCGTCGGTAGAACATCATCATCGTCACCACGCCATCATGCTGACGAAACTCTCCCTCAACACTCGGCTGGATCGGAGTTCGAGAGACGTCATCGAGTTGAACGTGTGCAGAACTCGGAGGTGCCGTGCGTTCGGTACTTGATCGGTCGGATCGTGAAGACGTACGACTACATCAACCGCGTTGTGCTAACGCTTCCGCTTTCGGTCTATGAGGGTACGTGGACACACTCTCCCCTCTCGTTGCTATGCATCACCATGATCTTGCATGTGCGTAGGAAATTTTTTGAAATTACCACGTTCCCCAACACCCCGAGCAAGCTGCAGCTCGCCGGAGCCAGTAGATGAGTGTTGCCCTTCCCTCTGCTCTTTCTTTTCTTCTGTTGCTCCCTCCTTCCTCCACTAATCTCCCTCCCTTTCCCGTTCGTTTTCTTCTCTGCCAGGAAACGAACGAAGCTTTCCCTCTGCTGCCATGGCCGCACCAACCGCAAGCTGTCGACCGTCCAAGGCCTCCCCACGAACGGATCCGCGACCCAGTGCCTCCTCCTCGCACATGCCCGGCAGCGCCACCGGAGCCCCACAGATCGCGCGCCCATCGCCCTCGCCTTCTCTCTTCTTCCTCTTTCCGTTCTGCTCTATCCTCTATGAATGTCTCTCTCTCTCTATTGAAGTATAGAGGTAGTGCTCCGTCGCTCGCTGCCTGTAGCCGCGCTGCTCCCCTTCCCCGAGCACCTCGTCCCCACCGTGGCTAGTCGCCAGAACCAACAGGCCATCCTCGTCTGCGCCCCTGCCTCGCCGATACCCAGCTCGTCGTTGCCCCGTTGCCGCGCCGCCCGTCTTCTGCATCGCCATGGCCTACTGTTGTCTGATATTGCCTCTGTTGGTAACGGGCAGTAGCGGCTCACTCATCCCAAGCATTGACCGCGCCTCCAGCGCATCGGTAGCAAGGCCCAGCCAGCGCCAGGAGGGCCCAGCCTCCTCCGTGGCCTGCCCGCAACCGCCTCTACCAGCCCCCACCCAACAGGCCAGATTCGGCCCATGGGTGAGTGATAACCCACAAGTATAGGGGATCGCAACAGTTTTCGAGGGTAGAGTATTCAACCCAAATTTATTGATTTGACACAAGGGGAGCCAAAGAATATTCTCAAGTAATAGTAGCTGAGTTGTCAATTCAACCACACCTGGAAACTTAATATCTGCAGCAAAGTATTTAGTAGCAAAGTAATATGATAGTAGTGGTAACGATAGCAAAAGGTAACGGTAACAAAAGTAGTGTTTTTGGTATTTTGTAGTGATGATAGCAATAGCAATGGAAAAGTAAATAAGTGAAGAACAATATATGGAAAGCTCGTAGGCAATGGATCGGTGATAGAGAATTATGCCGGATGTGGTTCATCATGTAACAGTCATAACATAGGGTGACACAGAACTAGCTCCAATTCATCAATGTAATGTAGGCATGTATTCCGAATATAGTCATACGTGCTTATGGAAAAGAACTTGCATGACATCTTTTGACCTACCCTCCCGTGGCAGTGGGGTCCTAGCGGAAACTAAGGGATATTAAGGCCTCCTTTTAATAGAGTATCGGACCATAGCATTAACACATAAACTCCTCAAACTATGGTCATCACCGGGAGTGGTCCCGATTATTGTCACTTCGGGGTTGCCAGATCATAACACATAGTAGGTGACTATAGACTTGCAAGATAGGATCAAGAACTCTCATATATTGATGAAAACATAATAGGTTCAGATATGAAATCATGGCACTCGGGCCCTAGTGACAAGCATTAAGCATAGCAAAGTCATAGCAACATCAATCTCAGAACATAGTGGATACTAGGGATCAAACCCTAACAAAACTAACTCGATTACATGATAAATCTCATCCAACCCATCACCGTCCAGCAAGCCGACGATGGAATTACTCACGCACGGCGGTGAGCATCATGAAATTGGTGATGGAGGATGGTTGATGATGATGATGGCGACGAATCCCCCTCTTTGGAGCCCCGAACGGACTCTAGATCAGCCCTCCTGAGAGGTTTTAGGGCTTGGCGGCGGCTCCGTACCATAAAACGTGATGAATCCTTCTCTCTTATTTTTTCTCCCTGAAAGCAAATATATAGAGCTGGGGTTGAGGTCGGAGGAGATGCAAGGGGCCCACGAGGTAGGGGGCGTGCCCAGGGGGGCAGGCGCGCCCCCACCCTCATGGCTAGGGTGTGGGCCCCCTGGTCTTCATCTTTTGCAAGGATTTTTTATTATTTCCAAAAAGACGTTCCGTGAAGTTTTAGGTCATTCCAAGAACTTTTGTTTTTGCACATAAATAACACCATGGCAATTCTGCTGAAAACAGCGTCAGTCCGAGTTAGTTCCATTCAAATCATGCAAGTTAGAGTCCAAAACAAGGCCAAAAGTGTTTGGCAAAATAGATATGACAGAGACGTATCAACTCCGCCAAGCTTAAACCTTTGCTTGTCCTCAAGCAATTCAGTTGATAAACTGAAAGTGATAAAGAAAAACTTTTACAAACTCTGTTTGCTCTTGTTGTTGTAAATATGTAAAGCCATCTTTCAAGTTTTCAGCAAAGATTATGAACTAACCATATTCACAATAATGCTTAGGTCTCATGTTTACTCATATCAATGGCATAATCAACTAGCGAGCAATAATAATAAATCTCGGATGACAACACTTTCTCAAAACAATCATAATATGATATAACAGGATGGTATCTCGCTAGCCCTTTCTGAGACCGCAAAACATAAATGCAGAGCACCTTTAAAGATCAAGGACTGACTAGACATTGCAATTCATGGTAAAAGAGATCCAGTCAAGTCATACTCAATGTAAACTAACAGTAATGAATGCAAATGACAGTGGTGCTCTCCAACTAGTGCTTTTTAATAAGAGGATGATGACTCAACATGAAAGTAAATAGATAGGCCCTTCGCAGAGGGAAGCAGAGATTTGTAGAGGTGCTAGAGCTCGGTTTTGAAATAGAGGTGAATAACATTTTGAGCGGTATACTTTCATTGTCAACATAACAACCAAGAGATGGCGATATCTTCCATGCTACACACATTATAGGCGGTTCCCAAACAGAATGGTCAAGTTTATACTCCCCCTCCACCAACAAGCATCAATCCATGGCTTGCTCGAAACAACGAGTGCCTCCAACTAACAATAGTCCTGGGGGAGTTTTGTTTGCAATTATTTTGATTTAGTATGCATAAAGCATGGGACTGGGCATACCGGTGACCAGCCATTTTCTCGTGAGTGAGGAGCGGAGTCCACTCCTCTTGAGAATAACCCGCCTAACATGGAAGATACTGACAGACCTAGTTGATACATGAGCTATTCGAGCATACAAAACATGATACTTATTTAAAGGTTTAGAGTTTGGCACATACAAATTTACTTGGAACGGCAGGTAGATACCGTATATAGGTAGGTATGGTGGACTCATATGGAACAACTTTGGGGTTTATGGAATTGGATGCACAAGCAGTATTCCCGCTTAGTACAGGTGAAGGCTAGAAAAAGACTGGGAAGCGACCAGCTAGAGAGCGACAACAGTCATGAACATGCATTAAAATTAATCAACACCGAATGCAAGCATGAGTAGGATATAATGCACCATGAACATAAATATCGTAGAGGCTATGTTGATTTTGTTTCAACTACATGCGTGAACATGTGCCAAGTCAAGCCACTCGAATCGTTCAAAAGAGGATTGATATGTCCATTTTGCATCATGCTTTTATATCGATATTTATTGCATTATGGGCTGTTATTACACATTATGTTACAATACTTATGCCTATTCTCTCTTATTTTACAAGGTTTGCATAAAGAGGGAGAATGCCGGCAGCTGGGATTCTGGGCTGGAAAAGGAGCAAATATTAGAGACCTATTCTGCATAGCTCCAAAAGTTCTAAAACTTCACGGAAGTCAGTTTCAGAATATATAATAAATACTGAGCGCAAGAAGTTCACCAGGGGAGCCACACCCTGCCCACAAGGGTGGGGGGCGCTCCCCCTACCTCGTGGCCCCCCTGGTGGCCCTCCGATGGCCATCTTCTGCTATATGAAGACTTTCGATGAGGAAAAAATCATAATCCATCTTCCCGGACGAGACTCCGCCGCCATGAGGCGGAACCTTGGCGGAACCAATCTAGGGCTCTCGCGGAGTTATTCTGCCGGGGAAACTTCCCTCCGGGAGGGGGAAATCATAGCCATCGTCATCACCAACGCTCCTCTCATCAGGAGAGGGAAATCTCCATCAACATCTTCACCAGCACCACCTCCTCTCAAAACCCTAGTTCATCTCTTGTATCCAATTCTCTTCTCCAAGTCCGGGATTGGTACCTGTGGGTTGCTAGTAGTGTTAATTACTCCTTGTAGTTGATGCTAGTTGGTTTATTTGGTGGAAGATCATATGTTCAGATCCTATATGCATATTAACACCCCTCTGATTATGAACATGAATATGCTTTGTGAGTAGTTACGTTTGTTCCTGAGGACATGGGAGAAGTCTTGCTATTAGTAGTCATGTGAATTTGGTATTCGTTCGATATTTTGATGAGATGTATGTTGTCTCTCCTCTAGTGGTGTTATGTGAACGTCGACTACATGACACTTCACCATTATTTGGGCCTAGAGGAAGGCATTGGGAAGTAATAAGTAGATGATGGGTTGCTAGAGTGATAGAAGCTTAAACCCTAGTTTATGCGTTGCTTCGTAAGGGGCTGATTTGGATCCATATGTTTCATGCTATGGTTAGGTTTACCTTAATACTTTTATTGTAGTTGCGGATGCTTGCAATAGAGGTTAATCACAAGTGGGGTGCTTGTCCAAGTAAGGATAACACCCAAGCACCGGTCCACCCACATATCAGATTATCAAAGTCCGAACGCGAATCATATGATCGTGATGAAAACTAGTTTGACGATATTCCCATGTGTCCTCGGGAGCGCTTTACATCATATAAGAGTTTGTCCAGGCTTGTCCTTTGCTACAAAAAGGATTGGGCCACCTTGCTGCACTTTATTTACTTTTGTTACTTGTTACTCGTTACAAATTATCCTATCACAAAACTATTTGTTACCTATTATTTCAGTGCTTGCAGAGAATACCATGCTGAAAACCGCTTATCATTTCCTTCTGCTCCTCGTTGGGTTTGACACTCTTACTTATCGAAAGGACTACAATAGATCCCCTTTACTTGTGGGTCATCAAGGATACCACCCTATCATACCACATCACAACCATTTTAATAGCATGTTGGCACGCAAGGTAAACCATTATAAGATCCTAGCTAATTAAGCATGGCACAAGAAACTATGATCTCTAGTTGTCATTTTCAGAATATATAATTAATACTGAGCGCAAGAAGTTCACCAGGGGGGCCACACCCTGCCCACGAGGGTGGGGGCGCGCCCTACCCCCTGGGCGTGCCCCCCTACCTCGTGGCCCCCCTGGTGGCCCTCTGATGGCCATCTTCTGCTATATGAAGTCTTTCGATGAGGAAAAAATCATAATCCATCTTCCCGGACGAGACTTCGCCGCCACGAGGCGGAACCTTGGCAGATCCAATCTAGGGCTCTAGCGGAGCTGTTCTGCCGGGGAAACTTCCCTCCGGGAGGGGGAAATCATCGCCATCGTCATCACCAACGCTCCTCTCATCAGGAGAGGGCAATCTCCATCAACATCTTCACCAGCACCACCTCCTCTCAAAACCCTAGTTCATCTCTTGTATCCAATTCTCTTCTCCAAGTCCGGGATTGGTACCTGTGGGTTGCTAGTAGTGTTAATTACTCCTTGTAGTTGATGCTAGTTGGTTTATTTGGTGGAAGATCATATGTTCAGATCCTATATGCATATTAATACCCCTCTGATTATGAACATGAATATGCTTGTGAGTAGTTACGTTTGTTCCTGAGGACATGGGAGAAGTCTTGCTATTAGTAGTCATGTGAATTTTGTATTCGTTCGATATTTTGATGAGATGTATGTTGTCTCTCCTCTAGTGGTGTTATGTGAACGTCGACTACATGACACTTCACCATTATTTGGGCCTAGAGGAAGGCATTGGGAAGTAATAAGTAGATGATGGGTTGCTAGAGTGACAGAAGCTTAAACCCTAGTTTATGTGTTGCATCGTAAGGGGCTGATTTGGATCCATATGTTTCATGCTATGGTTAGGTTTACCTTAATACTTTTGTTGTAGTTGCGGATGCTTGCAATAGAGGTTAATCGTAAGTGGGATGCTTGTCCAAGTAAGGACAGCACCCAAGCACCGGTCTACCCACATATCAGATTATCAAAGTACCGAACGCGAATCATATGATCATGATGAAAACTAGTTTGACGATATTCCCATGTGTCCTCGGGAGCGCTTTGTTGGAAATATGCCCTAGAGGCAATAATAAATTGGTTATTATTATATTTCCTTGTTCATGATAATCGTTTATTATCCATGCTAGAATTGTATTGATAGGAAACTCAGATACATGTGTGGATACATAGACAACACCATGTCCCTAGTAAGCCTCTAGTTGACTAGCTCGTTGATCAATAGATGGTTACGGTTTCCTGACCATGGACATTGGATGTCATTGATAACGGGATCACATCATTTGGAGAATGATGTGATGGACAAAGACCCAATCCTAAGCCTAGCACAAGATCATGTAGTTCGTATGCTAAAGCTTTTCTAATGTCAAGTATCATTTCCTTAGACCATGAGATTGTGCAACTCCCGGATACCGTAGGAGTGCTTTGGGTGTGCCAAACGTCACAACGTAACTGGGTGGCTATAAAGGTACACTACAGGTATCTCCGAAAGTGTCTGTTGGGTTGGCACGAATCGAGACTGGGATTTGTCACTCCATGTAAACGGAGAGGTATCTCTGGGCCCACTCGGTAGGACATCATCATAATGTGCACAATGTGATCAATGTGATCAAGGAGTTGATCACGGGATGATGTGTTACGAAACGAGTAAAGAGACTTGCCGGTAACGAGATTGAACAAGGTATCGGGATACCGACGATCGAATCTCGGGCAAGTATCGTACCGCTAGACAAAGGGAATTGTATACGGGATTGATTAAGTCCTTGACATCGTGGGTTCATCCGATGAGATCATCGTGGAACATGTGGGAGCCAACATGGGTATCCAGATCCCGCTGTTGGTTATTGACCGGAGAGTCATCTCGGTCATGTCTGCATGTCTCCCGAGCCCGTAGGGTCTACACACTTAAGGTTCGGTGACGCTAGGGTTATAGAGATATTAGTATGCGGTAACCCGAAAGTTGTTCGGAGTCCCGGATGAGATCCCGGACGTCACGAGGAGTTCCGGAATGGTCCGGAGGTAAAGAATTATATATAGGAAGTGCTATTTCGGCCATCGGGACAAGTTTCGGGGTCACCGGTATTGTACCAGGACCACCGGAAGGGTCCTGGGGGTCCACCGGGTGGGGCCACCTGCCCCGGGGGCCACATGGGCTGTAGGGGGTGCGCCTTGGCCTATATGGGCCAAGGGCACCAGCCCCAAGAGGCCCATGCGCCAAGAATCAAGGGAAAGGAAGAGTCCTAAAGGGGGAAGGCACCTCCGAGGTGCCTTGGGGAGGAGGGACTCCTCCCTGGCCGCACCCTTCCTTGGAGGAAGGGCCAAGGCTGCGCCTCCCCCCTCTCCCTTGGCCCTATATATAGTGGGGGGAAGGGAGGGCAGCCCAACCCAAGCCCTGGCGCCTCCCTCTCCCTCCCATGACACATCTCCCTCCTCCCGCAGCGCTTGGCGAAGCTCTGTTGGAATCCCGCTACTTCCACCACCACGCCATCGTGCTGCTGGATCTCCATCAACCTCTCCTCCCCCCTTGCTGGATCAAGAAGGAGGAGACGTCGCTGCTCCGTACGTGTGTTGAACGTGGAGGTGCCGTCCGTTCGGCGCTAGGATCATCGGTGATTTGGATCACGACGAGTACGACTCCATCAACCCCGTTCTCTTGAACGCTTCCGCGCGCGATCTACAAGGGTATGTAGATCCACTCCTCCCTCGTTGCTAGATGACTCCATAGATAGATCTTGGTGATACGTAGGAAAATTTTGAATTTATGCTACGTTCCCCAACAGTGGCATCATGAGCTAGGTCTATGCGTAGTTTCTATGCACGAGTAGAACACAAAGTAGTTGTGGGCGTTGATTTTGTTCAATATGCTTACCGTTACTAGTCCAACCTTGATTCAGTGGCATTGTGGGATGAAGCGGCCCGGACCGACCTTACACGTACTCTTACGTGAGACTGGTTCCACCGACTGACATGCACTAGTTGCATAAGGTGGCTAGCGGGTGTCTGTCTCTCCCACTTTAGTCGGATCGGATTCGATGAAAAGGGTCCTTATGAAGGGTAAATAGCAATTGGCATATCACGTTGTGGTTTTTGCGTAGGTAAGAAACATTCTTGCTAGAAACCCATAGCAGCCACGTAAAACATGCAAACAACAATTAGAGGACGTCTAACTTGTTTTTGCAGGGTATGCTATGTGATGTGATATGGCCAAAAGGATGTGATGAATGATATATGTGATGTATGAGATTTATCATGTTCTTGTAATAGGAATCACGACTTGCATGTCGATGAGTATGACAACCGGCAGGAGCCATAGGAGTTGTCTTAATTTATTTATGACCTGCGTGTCAACATAAACGTCATGTAATTACTTTACTTTATTGCTAACCGTTAGCTGTAGTAGTAGAAGTAATAGTTGACGAGACAACTTCATGGAGACACGATGATAGAGATCATGATGATGGAGATCATGGTGTCATGCCGGTGACGATGATGATCATGGAGCCCCGAAGATGGAGATCAAGAGGAGCAAAGTGATGATGGCCATATCATGTCACTATTTGATTGCATATGATGTTTATCATGTTTATACATCTTGTTTACTTAGAACGACGGTAGTAAATAAGATGATCCCTCACTAAAATTTCAAGAAGGTGTTCCCCCTAACTGTGCACCGTTGCGAAAGTTCGTCGTTTCGAAGCACCACGTGATGATCGGGTGTGATAGATTCTTACGTTCACATACAATGGGTGTAAGCCAGATTTACACACGCGAAACACTTAGGTTGACTTGACGAGCCTAGCATGTACAGACATGGCCTCAGAACACAAGAGACCGAAAGGTCGAGCATGAGTCGTATGGTAGATACGATCAACATGAAGATGTTCACCGATGATGACTAGTCCGTCTCACGTGATGATCGGACACGGCCTAGTTGACTCGGATCATGTAATCACTTAGATGACTAGAGGGATGTCTATCTGAGTGGGAGTTCATAAGATGAACTTAATTATCCTGAACATAGTCAAAAGGTCTTCGCAAATTATGTCGTAGCTCGTGCTTTAGTTCTACTGTTTAGATATGTTCCTAGAGAAAATTTAGTTGAAAGTAGCAATTATGCGGACTAGGTCCGTAAACCGAGGATTGTCCTCATTGCTTCATAGAAGGCTTATGTCCTTAATGCACCGCTCAGTGTGCTGAACCTCGAACGTTGTCTGTGGATGTTGCGAACATCTGACATACACATTTTGATAACTACGTGATAGTTCAGTTAAACGGTTTAGAATTGAGGCACCGAAAACGTTTTTGAAACGTCGCGAAACATATGAGATGTTTTGAGGGCTGAAATTGGGATTTCAGGCTCGTGCCCACGTCAAGAGGTATAAGACCTCCGATGATTTTCTTAGCCTAAAAACTAAGGAGAAAAGCTCAATTGTTGTGCTTGTGCTCAGATTGTCTGAGTACAACAATCGCTTGAATCAAGTGGGAGTTGATCTTCCAGATGAAATAGTAATGGTTCTCCGAAGTCATTACCACCAAGCTGCTAGAGCTTCGTGATGAACTATGATATATCAGGGACATATATGATGATCCTTGAGATATTCGCGATGTTTGACACCGCGAAAGTAGAAATCAAGAAGGAGCATCAATTGTTGATGGTTGGTGAAACCACTAGTTTCAAGAAGGGCAAGGGAACAAAGGGATACTTCATGAAACGGCAATTCAGCTGCTGCTCTAGTGAAGAAACCCAAGGTTGAACCCAAACCCGAGACTAAGTGCTTCTGTAATAAGGGGAACAGCCACTGGAGCAGAATTACCCTACATACTTGGTAGATGAGAAGGCTGGCAAAGTCGATAGAAGTATATTGGATATACATTGTGTTAATGTGTACTTTACTAGTACTCCTAGTAGCACCATGGTATTAGATACCGGTTCGGTTGCTAAATGTTAGTAAACTCGAAATAAAAGGCTGCGGTGTAAACGGAGACTAGCTAAAGGTGAGCTGGCAATATGTGTTGGAAGTTTTTCCAAGCTTGATGTAATCAAGCATCGCACGCTCCCTCTACCATCGAGATTAGTGTTTGCGTTGAGCATAGACATGATTGGATTATGTCTATCGCAATACGGTTATTCATTTAAGGAGAATAATGGTTACTCTGTTTATTTGAATAATATCTTCAATGGTCTTACACCTGAAATGAATGGTTTGTTGAATCTCGATCGTAGTGATACACATGTTCATGCCAAAAGATAGTAATGATAGTACCACCTACTTGTGGCACTGCCACGTAAGTCATATCGGTATAAAACGCATGAAGAAGCTCCATGTTGATGGATCTTTGGACTCACTCGTTTTTGAGAAAAGTTTGAGACATGCGAACCATGTCTATTGGTGTATATGCATGAAGAAACTCCATGCAAATGGACTATTTGGACTCACTTGATTTTGAATCACTTGAGACATGCAAATCATACCACATGGGCAAGATGACTGAAAGCCTCGTTTTCAGTAAAATGGAACTAGAAAGCAACTTGTTGGAAGTAATACATTTTGATGTGTGCAATCCAATGAGTGCTGAGGCATGTAGTGGATATCGTTATGTTCTTACTTCACAGATGATTTGAGTAGATGTTGAGTATATTTACTTGATGAATCACGAGTCTGAATTATTGAAAGGTTCAAGTAATTTCAGGGTGAAGTTGAAAGATCGTCGTGACAAGAGGATAAAATATCTATGATATGATCATAGAGATGAATATCTGAATTACGAGTTTGGCATAGATTTAAGACATTGTGGAAATTGTTTCACAACTGATACAGCCTCGAACACCATAGTGTGATGGTGTGTCCGAACATCATAACTGCACCCTATTGGATATGATGCATACCATGATGTCTCTTATCGAATTACCACGATAGTTTATGGGTTAGGCATTAGAGACAACCACATTCACTTTAAATAGGGCACCACGTAATTCCGATGAGATGACACCGTATGAACTATGGTTTAGAGAAACCTAAGCTGTCATTTCTTAAAAGTTTGGGGCTGCGACGCTTATGCGAAAAAGTTTCAGGCTGATAAGCTCGAACCCAAAGCGGATAAATGCATCTTCATAGGACACCCAAAACAGTTGGGTATACCTCCTGTCTCAGAACCGAAAGCAATAAGGGATTGTTTCTAGAATCGGGTCCTTTCTCGAGGAAAAGTTTCTCTCGAAAGAATTGAGTGGGAGGATGGTGGAGACTTGATGAGGTTATTGAACCGTCTCTTCAACTAGTGTGTGGCAGGGCACAGGAAGTTGTTCCTGTGGCACCTACAACAATTGAAGTGGAAGCTTATGATAGTGATCATGAAACTTCAGATCAAGTCACTACCAAACCTCGTGGGATGACAAGGATGCGTACTACTTCAGAGTGGTACGTGATCCTGTCTTGGAAGTCATGTTGCTAGACAACAATGAACCTACGAGCTATGGAGAAGCGATGGTGGGCCCGGATTCCGATAAATGGCTCGAGGCCATAAAATCCGAGATAGGATCCATGTATGAAAACAAAGTGTAGACTTTGGAAGAACTACCTGATGGTCGTAAGGCTATTGGGTACAAATGGATTTTAAAAGGAAGACGGACAATGATGGTAAGTATCACCATTAAGAAAGCTCGACTTGTCGTTAAGATGTTTTCCGACAAGTTCAAGGAGTTGACTACGATGAGACTTTCTCACTCGTAGCGATGCTAAGAGTCTGTTGGAATTATATTAGCGATTACTGCATTATTTATGAAATCTTGCAGATAGGATGTCAAAACATTGTTTCCTCGACGATTTTCTTGAGGAAAGGTTGTATGTGATACAACCGGAAGGTTTTGTCAATCCTGAAAGATGCTAATAAGTATGCAAAGCTCCAACAATCCTTCTAAGGACTGGAGTAAGCATCTCGGAGTTGGAATGTACGCTTTGATGAGATGATCAAAGATTTTGGGTTTATACAAAGTTTATGAGAAACTTGTATTTCCAAAGAAGTGAGTGGGAGCACTATAGAATTTCTGATGAGTATATGTTGTTGACATATTATGGATCAGAAATGATGTAGAATTTCTGGAAATCATATAGGGTTATTTGGAAAGTGTTTTTCAATGGAAAGCCTGGATTAAGCTACTTGAACATTGAGCATCAAGATCTATAAGGATAGATCAAAACGCTTAATGGTACTTTCAAATGAGCACATACCTTGACATGATCTTGAAGGTGTTCAAGATGGATCAGTCGAAGAAGGAGTTCTTGCCTGAGTTGTAAGGTATGAAGTTAAGACTTAAAGCTCGACCACGGCAGAAGAAAGAGAAAGGACGAATGTCGTCCCCTATGCTTTTGTCATAGGCTCTATACGGTATACCATGCTGAGTACCGCACCTGATGTGTGCCTTGCCACATATCTGGCAAGAGGGTACAAAGGTAATCTAGGAGTAGATCACCAGATAGCGGTCTAAATTATCCTTAGAGGAATAAGGATATGTTTCTCGGTTATGGAGGTGATAAAGAGTTCGACGTAAAGAGTTACGTCGATGCAAGCTTAACACCTATCCGGATAGCTCTGAGTAGAGATACCGGATACGTATGATGGAGCAACAATTTAGAATAGCTCCAAGTAGAACAATTATTTGAAATGGCTCCAAATATAGCGTAGTAGCTGCATCTACAAGATGACATAGAGATTTGCGAAGTACATACGGATCTGAAAGATTCAGACCCGTTGACTATAACATCTCTCACAAGCATAACATGTTAGAACCCAGACTCATCGAGTGTTAATCACATGGTAATGTGAACTAGATTATTGACTCTAGTAAACTCTTTGGGTGTTAGTCACATGGGGATGTGACCTTGAGTGTTAGTCACATAGCGATGTGAACTAGATTATTGACTCTAGTGCAAGTGGGAGACTGTTGGAAATATGCCCTAGAGGCAATAATAAATTGGTTATTATTATATTTCCTTGTTCATGATAATCGTTTATTATCCATGCTAGAATTGTATTGATAGGAAACTCAGATACATGTGTGGATACATAGACAACACCATGTCCCTAGTAAGCCTCTAGTTGACTAGCTCGTTGATCAATAGATGGTTACGGTTTCCTGACCATGGACATTGGATGTCATTGATAACGGGATCACATCATTAGGAGAATGATGTGATGGACAAAGACCCAATCCTAAGCCTAGCACAAGATCATGTAGTTCGTATGCTAAAGCTTTTCTAATGTCAAGTATCATTTCCTTAGACCATGAGATTGTGCAACTCCCGGATACCGTAGGAGTTCTTTGGGTGTGCCAAACGTCACAACGTAACTGGGTGGATATAAAGGTACACTACAGGTATCTCCGAAAGTGTCTGTTGGGTTGGCACGAATCGAGACTGGGATTTGTCACTCCGTGTAAACGGAGAGGTATCTCTGGGCCCACTCGGTAGGACATCATCATAATGTGCACAATGTGATCAAGGAGTTGATCACGGGATGATGTGTTACGGAACGAGTAAAGAGACTTGCCGGTAACGAGATTGAACAAGGTATCGGATACCGACGATTGAATCTCAGGCAAGTACAATACCGCTAGACAAAGGGAATTGAATACGGGATTGATCGAATCCTCGACATCATGGTTCATTCGATGAGATCATCGTGGAACATGTGGAAACCAACATGGGTATCCAGATCCCGCTGTTTGTTATTGACCGGAGAACGTCTCGGTCATGTCTGCATGGTTCCCGAACCCGTAGGGTCTACACACTTAAGGTTCGGTGGCGCTAGGGTTATAGAGATATTAGTATGCGGTAACCCGAAAGTTGTTCAGAGTCCCGAATGAGATCCCGGACATCACGAGGAGTTCCGGAATGGTCCGGAGGTAAAGAATTATATATAGGAAGTGCTTTCGGGCATCGGGACAAGTTTCGGGGTCACCGGTATTGTACCGGGACCACCGGAAGGGTCCCGGGGGTCCACCGGGTGGGGCCACCTGCCCTGGGGGGCCACATGGGCTGTAGGGGGTGCGCCTTGGCCTATATGGGCCAAGGGCACCAGCCCCAAGAGGCCCATGCGCCAAGAGGAAGGAGAAAGGAAGAGTCTAAAGGGGGAAGGCACCTCCGAGGTGCCTTGGGGAGGATGGACTCCTCCCCACCCTTGGCCGCACCCTTCCTTGGAGGAAGGGGCAAGGGCTGCGCCTCCCCCTCTCCCTTGGCCCTATATATAGTGGGGAAAAGGAGGAGCAAACCAATCTAAGGCCTGCGCCTCCCTCTCCCTCCCGTGACACATCTTCCTCCTCCCGCAGCGCTTAGCGAAGCCCTGTTGGAATCCCGCTACTTCCACCACGCCGTCGTGCTGCTGGATCTCCATCAACCTCTCCCTCCTCCTTGCTGGATCAAGGCATGGGAGACGTCTCCGTTCCGTACGTGTGTTGAACGCGGAGGTGCCGTCCGTTCGGCGCTAGGATCATCGATGATTTGAATCACGACGAGTACGACTCCATCAACCCCGTTCTCTTGAACGCTTCCGCGCGCGATCTACAAGGGTATGTAGATCCACTCCTCCCTCGTTGCTAGATGACTCCATAGATTGATCTTGGTGACACGTAGGAAAATTTTGAATTTATGCTACGTTCCTCGGGAGCCGCTTTACATCATATAAGAGTTTGTCCAGGCTTTTCCGTTGCTACAAAAAGGATTGTGCCACCTTGCTACACTTTATTTACTTTTGTTACTTGTTACTCGTTACAAATTATCCTATCACAAAACTATCTGTTACCTATTATTTCAGTGCTTGCAGAAAATACCTTGCTGAAAACCGCTTATCATTTCCTTCTGCTCCTCGTTGGGTTCGACGCTCTTACTTATCGAAAGGACTACCATAGATCCCCTATACTTGTGGGTCATCAAGACTCTTTTCTGGCGCCGTTGCCGGGGAGTGAAGCGCCTTTGTTAGGTGGAATTTGGTAAGGAAAAATTTATATAGTGTGCTGAAATTTACTGTCACTTGTTACTACGGAAAGTAATTCTCTGAGGGGCTTGTTCGGGGTATCTTCACCCCGACCAGTAGAGCAAAGAGTTGCTCCTCAACCTACTGAACCTACTGAAAATAAAAATGAAAATGTCTGCTTTGAAATTCCTTGGGATATGTTAGAAAAACTGCTAGCTAATCCTTTTGCAGGAGATGGAACAAAGCATCCTGATGAGCACCTAATATACGTGGATGAAGTTTGTGGATTATTTAAGCTTGCAGGTGTACCCGGAGATGTTATTAAGAAGAAGGTCTTCCCTTTATCTTTGAAGGAAGATGCATTGACATGGTATAGGCTATGTGATGATATGGGGTCATGGAACTACAAACGATTGAAATTGGAATTTCATCAGAAGTTTTATCCTATGCATCTTGTTCATCGTGATCGCAATTATATATATAATTTCTGGCCTCGCGAAGGAGAAAGCATCACTCAAGCTTGGGGGAGGCTTAAATCAATGTTATATTCATGCCCAAATCATGAGCTCTCAAGAGAAATGATTATTCAAAATTTATATGCTCGGCTTTCTGGTAACAATTGCATCATGCTCGATACTTCTTGTGCTGGCTCTTTTATGATGAAGAATATTGAATTCAAATGGGATTTGTTGGAAAGAATTAAATGCAACTATGAAGATTGGGACCTCAACGAAGGTAAGGAGTCAGGTAAGAAACCTAAATTTGATTGTGTTAAATCTTTTATGGATACCGATGTTTTTCGTAAATTTAGCACTAAATATGGACTTGACTCTGAGATAGTAGCTTCTTTCTGTGAATCTTTTGCTACTCATGTTGATCTCCCTAGGGAGAAGTGGTTTAAATATCATCCTCCCATAGAAGTAAAAGTAGTTGCACCTATTAAAGTTGAAGAAAAGACTATCACTTATAATGATCCTATTGTTCCTACTTCTTATGTTGAGAAACCACCTTTTCCTGTTAGGATAAAAGATCATGCTAAAGCTTCAACTGTGGTTCGTAAAAGCAATATTAGAACTTATACACCTCCTGAGCAAATTAAAGTTGAACCTAATATTGCTATTGTTAAAGATCTCTTGTCTGATAATATTGATGGGCATGCTATTTATTTCTGTGATGAAACTGCTAGAATTGCTAAACCTTGTGCTAAAGATAAACCTAGACCTGTGGCAGGCATGCCTGTTATTTCTGTTAAAATAGGAGATCATTGTTATCATGGCTTATGTGATATGGGTGCCAGTGCTAGTGCTATACCTCATGACTTATACAAAGAAATTATGCATGATATTGCACCTGCTGAGATAGAAGATATTGATGTCACAATTAAACTTGCCAATAGAGATACTATTTCACCAATTGGAATTGTTAGAGATGTTGAAGTCTTGTGTGGGAAAACTAAATATCCTGCTGATTTTCTTGTTCTTGGTTCCCCACAAGATAGCTTTTGTCCCATTATATTTGGTAGACCCTTCTTGAACACTATTAATGCTAAGATAGATTGCAAAAAGGATGTTGTTACTATTGGTTTAGGTGATATGTCTCATGAATTTAATTTTTATAAATTTCGTAGACAACAGCATGAAGAGGAATTTCCTAGTAAAAATGAAATTATTGGTCTTGCTTCTATTGCCGTACCTCCTAGTGATCCTTTAGAACAATATTTGCTAGACCATGAAAATGATATGTTTATGAATGAAAGAAGGGAAATAGATGAAGTATTCTTTAAACAGGAACCCATCCTGAAACACAATTTGCCTGTTGAAATCCTAGGGGATCCTCCTCCACCCAAGGGTGATCCCGTGTTTGAGCTTAAACCGTTACCTGATACTCTTAAATATGCTTATCTTGATGAGAAAAAGATATATCCTGTTATTATTAGTGCTAACCTTTCAGAGCATGAAGAAGAGAGATTATTGAAAACCCTGAAGAAGCATCGTGTTGCTATTGGATATACTCTTGATGATCTTAAGGGCATTAGTCCCACTCTGTGTCAACACAAAATAAATTTGGAGGAAGATGCCAAACCAGTTCGTGATCATCAACGACGGCTGAATCCTAAGATGAAGGAAGTGGTAAGAAAGGAAATACTAAAGCTTCTTGAGGCAGGTATAATTTATCCCGTTGCTGATAGTCAGTGGGTAAGTCATGTCCATTGTGTCCCTAAGAAGGGAGGTATTACTGCCGTTCCTAATGATAAAGATGAGTTGATCCCGCAAAGAATTATTACAGGTTATAGGATGGTAATTGATTTCCGCAAATTAAATAAAGCTACTAAAAAAGATCATTACCCCTTACCTTTTATCGATCAAATGCTAGAAAGATTATCCAAACATACACATTTTTGCTTTCTAGATGGTTCTTCTGGTTTCTCTCAAATACATGTGTCAGCCAATGATCAATGAAAGACTACTTTTACTTGCCCTTTTGGTACTTTTGCTTATAGACATATGCCTTGTGGTTTATGTAATGCACCTGCTACCTTTTAAAGATGCATGATAGCTATATTCTCTGACTTTTGTGAAAAGATTTGTGAGGTTTTCATGGACAATTTCTCCGTCTATGGATCCTCTTTTGATGATTGCTTAAGCAACCTTGATCGAGTTTTGTAGAGATGTGAAGAAACTAACCTTGTCTTGAATTGGGAGAAGTGCCACTTTATGGTTAATGAAGGTATTGTCTTGGGGCATAAAGTTTCTGAAATAGGTATTGAGGTTGATAAAGCCAAGGTTGATGCTATTGAAAAGATGCCATGTCCCAAGGACATCAAAGGTATAAGAAGTTTCCTTGGTCACACTGGTTTTTATAGGAGGTTCATTAAGGACTTCTCATAAATTTCTTGGCCTCGGACTAATTTATTACAAAAAGATATACCATTTGTTTTTGATGATGATTGTGTAGAAGCATTTTAAATACTTAAGAAAGCATTAATCTCTGCACCTATTGTTGAGCCACCTGATTGGAATTTACCCTTTGAAATTATGTGTGATGCTATTGATTATGCCGTAGGTGATGTTCTAGGGCAAAGAGTTGATAAGAAATTAAATGTTATTCAATGTGCTAGTAAAACTCTAGACAATGCTCAGAGAAATTATGCTACTACTGAAAAGGAATTCTTAGCAGTTGTATTTGCTTGTGATAAGTTCAGACCTTATATTGTTGATTCTAAAGTAACTATTCACACTGATCATGCTGCTATTAAATATCTTATGGAAAAGAAAGACGCTAAACCTGGACTTATTAGATGGGTTCTCTTGCTACAAGAATTTGATTTGCATATTATTGATAGAAAGGGAGCTGGGAACCCCGTTGCAGACAACTTCTCTAGGCTAGAGAATGTTTTTGATGACCCACTACCTATTGATGATAGCTTTCCTGATGAACAATTAAATGTCATAAATGCTTCTCATGCTGCTCCATGGTATGCTGATTATGCTAATTACATCGTTGCTAAATTTATACCACCTAGCTTTACATACCAGCAAAAGAAAAAGTTCTTCTATATTTTGAGACATTACTTTTGGGATGACCGACATCTTTATAAAGAAGGAGTAGATGGTGTTATTAGACGTTGTGTACCTGAGCATGAACAGGAACAGATCCTATGCAAGTGTCACTCCGAGGCTTATGGAGGACACCATGCTGGAGATACAACTGCACACAAGGTATTGCAATCCGGTTTTTATTGGCCTACTCTCTTCAAGGATGCCCGTAAGTTTGTCTTGTCTTGTGATGAATGTCAAAGAATTGGTAATATTAGTAGACGTCAAGAAATGCCTATGAATTATTCACTTGTTATTGAACCATTTGATGTTTGGGGTTTTGATTATATGGGCCCTTTCCCTGCCTCTAATGGATACACACATATTTTAGTTGTTGTTGATTACGTTACTAAGTTGGTAGAAGCTATTCCAACTAGTAGTGGTGATCATAACACCTCTATTAATATGCTTAAAGAAGTTATTTTTCCGAGGTTTGGATTCCCTAGATACTTAATGAATAATGGTGGTTCACATTTAATTCATGGTGCTTTCCGTAAAATGCTTGCTAAATATGATGTTAATCATAGAATTGCATCTTCTTATAACCCACAGTCTAGTGGTCAAGTAGAATTGAGTAATAGAGAGCTCAAATTAATTTTGCAAAAGACTGTTAATAGATCCAGAAAGAATTGGTCCAAGAAACTTGACGATGCATTATGGGCCTATAGAACTGCATATAAAAATCCTATGGGTATGTCTCTGTATAAAATGGTTTATAGAAAAACATGCCACTTACCTCTCGAACTAGAACATAAGGCTTATTGGGCTATTAAAGAGCTCAATTATGATTTCAAACTTGCTGGTGGGAAGAGGTTATTTGACATTTAGCTCACTTGATGAATGGAGAACCCAAGCCTATGAGAATGCCAAATTATTTAAAGAAAAAGTTAAAAGATGGCATGACAAAAGAATACAAAAGCGTGAGTTTAATGTAGGTGATTATGTATTGCTATACAACTCTCGTTTAAGATTTTTTGCAAGAAAACTTCTCTCTAAATGGGAAGGTCCTTACGTTATCGAGGAGGTCTGTCGTTCCGGTGCCATAAAAATCAACAACTTCGAAGGCACAAATCCGAAGTGGTGAACGGTCAAAGAATTAAACATTATATATCAGGTAATCCTATAAATGTTGAAACCAATGTTATTGAAACCATAACCCCAGAGGAATACATAAGGGACACTTTCCGGAACATTTCAGACTCCAAAAAGGAATAGGTATGTGGTACGGTAAGTAAACCGACTCCAAAACAGTTCTAATGGCAATTTTCTTCCGTTTTGGAATATTTAGATAAATAGAAAAATAAGAAGCAGTCTGGGAAGGACACGAGTGCTCCACGAGGGTGGACGGCGCGCCCTACCCCCTGGGCACGCCCCCCCTACCTCGTGGGCACCTCGTGTGTTCTCCGGACTCCGTTTTCTTACACGACACATATTTTGGTCGGTAAAAATTCATTATATAACCTCCCGAAGGTTTTGACCACCGTGTCACGCAAAAATCTCCTGTCTTTGTTTCGAGCTGTTTTTCTGACAGATCCAGGTCGTCATGTCATCTTCAAGTGCCCCCAAGGAAGACCGGAAGCACGGAGGCAAGGCTCGAGGCATTGGAGCAAGAAGTTTTCAAGTGTCAGGAGATGGTGGAGCGTGGACTCGATTCCAATCACATTATGATCACGGAGTTCACCAACAACCACAAGGTGGACGCCAAGGACATTGGGGAGGCCATCTTCAAGCTTCATGAGAAAATCGAGCACCTCCAAGCCTAGATCTATGACTTGCAAAATCAAAACTGTGAGTATGAATATAGATTCAAGAGGATGAGTTTGGCTGCAGATTTGAGGTTTCAGGAGACTCGATCATCCTTCTATGATGGTGAGCCTATGTCTTGGAAGAAGGATGACAAGCCTACGCCATCAACAAAACCATCAACTTCTTCACCAACAAAGGAGACATAATCACATGGGTATGGGCACTCCCCTTGGCAACTGCCAAGCTTGGGGGAGTGCCCCGGTATCGTATCACCATCACTTTTATCTTTACCGTTTTTCTTAGTTCGATCATTTTGATAATATCATGATCTAGTAGAATAAAGCTTTTAGTATGATTTAGTTGTGAGCTTTGCTTTATGATCCTTCTATGTAATCGAGTCCGTGAGCTATATATAATAAAGATTAGTGTTGAGTCAAGGGCTTGATTATTTTGCCATGATCTTGAGTGAATAAAAGAAAAGAGAAAGAATAAAAAGAATAAAAGAGATCATATGGATCTTATGGAGAGTAATGAGCTCACATAGAAAGAGTATGATGAATAAAAGTTGTTGAGAGTTGACAAACATAGTTTTGGTCATCGTTGCAATTAATAGGAAGTAATAAAGAAAGAGAGGTCTTCACATATAAATATACTATCTTGGACATCTTTTATGATTGTGAGCACTCATTAAAATATGACATGCTAAAGAGTTGACATTGAAAAAGGAAGACAACGTAATGGGTTATGTTTTCTTGCATCTGAGATAAATTATATTGTCTTGGATCATCCAACGTGATTGAGCTTTCCTTTCCCCCTCATGCTAGCCAATTCTTTGCACCAAGTAGAGATACTACTTGTGCTTCCAAACACCCTCAAACCAGTTTTGCCATGAGAGTCCACCATACCTACCTATGGATTGAGTAAGATCCTCCAAGTAAGTTTTCATCGGTGCAAGCAATAAAAATTTCTCTCTAAATATGTATGACTTATTAGTGTGGGAGAAAATAAGCTTTATACGATCGTGTGATATGGAAGAAAAATAAAAGCGACGGACTGCATAATAAAGGTCCATATCACAAGTGGCAATACAAAGTGACGTTCTTTCGCATTAAGATTTTGTGCATCCAACCATAAAAGCGCATGATAACCTTTGCTTCCCTCTGCGAAGGGCCTATCTTTTACCTTTATTTCCTACCTTACATAAGAGTCATGGTGATCTTCACCCTTCCTTTTTACATTTTATCTTTTGGCAAGCACAACATGATGGAAAGATCCTGGCATATATGGCTAATTGGATGTGAGTGTTCATGAACTATTATTGTTGACATTATCCTTGAGGTAAAACATTAGGAGGCAAAACTATAAGCCTCTATCTTTCTCTGTGTCCGATTAAAACTCCATACCCATAAGTATTGCGTGAGTGTTAGCAATTGTGAAAGACTATATGATAGTTGAGTATGTGGACTTGCTGAAAAGCTCTTATATTGACTCTTTCCTATGTTTTGATAAATTGCAATTGCTCCAATGACTGAGATTATAGTTTGTTAGTTTTCAATGAAGTTTATGATTCATACATGAAATTGTGATTAAATTATTAGTCTAGCATAAGAGATCATATGACAAGAATTATATCAGTTGATGTTCTAAGAATGATCATGATGCCCTCATGTCCGTATTTTATTTTTATCGACACATCTATCTCTAAACATGTGGCCATATTTTTCAATTTCGGCTTTCGCTTGAGCACAAGCGAGGTCTAAGCTTGGGGGAGTTGATACGTCCATTTTGCATCATGCTTTTATATCGATATTTATTGCATTATGGGCTATTATTACACATTATGTCACAATACTTATGCCTATTCTCTCTTATTTTACAAGGTTTACATAAAGAGGGAGAATGCCGACAGTTGGGATTCTGGGCTGGAAAAGGAGCAAATATTAGAGACCTATTCTACACAGCTCCAAAAGTCCCGAAACTTCACGGAAGTCATTTTCAGAATATATAATTAATACTGAGCGCAAGAAGTTCACCAGGGGGGCCACACCCTGCCCACGAGGGTGGGGGTGCACCCTACCCCCTGGGCGTGCCCCCCTACCTCGTGGACCCCCTGGTGGCCCTCTGATGGCCATCTTCTGCTATATGAAGTCTTTCGATGAGGAAAAAAATCATAATCCATCTTCCGGGACGAGACTCCGCCGCCACGAGGCGGAACCTTGGCAGATCCAATCTAGGGCTCTGGCGGAGCTGTTCTGCCGGGGAAACTTCCCTCCGGGAGGGGGAAATCATCGCCATCGTCATCACCAACGCTCCTCTCATCGGGAGAGGGCAATCTCCATCAACATCTTCACCAGCACCACCTCCTCTCAAAACCCTAGTTCATCTCTTGTATCCAATTCTTTTCTCCAAGTCCGGGATTGGTACCTGTGGGTTGCTAGTAGTGTTAATTACTCCTTGTAGTTGATGCTAGTTGGTTTATTTGGTGGAAGATCATATGTTCAGATCCTATATGCATATTAATACCCCTCTGATTATGAACATGAATATGCTTTGTGAGTAGTTACGTTTGTTCCTGAGGACATGGGAGAAGTCTTGCTATTACTAGTCATGTGAATTTGGTATTCGTTCGATATTTTGATGAGATGTATGTTGTCTCTCCTCTAGTGGTGTTATGTGAACGTCGACTACATGACACTTCACCATTATTTGGGCCTAGAGGAAGGCATTGGGAAGTAATAAGTAGATGATGGGTTGCTAGAGTGACAGAAGCTTAAACCCTAGTTTATGTGTTGCTTCGTAAGGGGCTGATTTGGATCCATATGTTTCATGCTATGGTTAGGTTTACCTTAATACTTTTATTGTAGTTGCGGATGCTTGCAATAGAGGTTAATCACAAGTGGGGTGCTTGTCCAAGTAAGGACAACACCCAAGAACCGGTCCACCCACATATCAGATTATCAAAGTCCGAACGCGAATCATATGATCGTGATGAAAACTAGTTTGACGATATTCCCATGTGTCCTCGGGAGCGCTTTACATCATATAAGAGTTTTTCTAGGCTTGTCCTTTGCTACAAAAAGGATTGGGCCACCTTGCCGCACTTTATTTACTTTTGTTACTTGTTACTCGTTACAAATTATCCTATCACAAAACTATTTGTTACCTATTATTTCAGTGCTTGCAGAGAATACCATGCTGAAAACCGCTTATCATTTCCTTCTGCTCCTTGTTGGGTTTGACACTCTTACTTATCGAAAGGACTATGATAGATCCCCTATACTTGTGGGTCATCAAGGATACCACCCTATGATACCACATCACAACCATTTTAATAGCATGTTGGCACGCAAGGTAAACCATTATAAGATCCTAACTAATTAAGCATGGCACAAGAAACTACGATCTCTAGTTGTCATTGCAAATATGTTTATTCATAATAGGCTGAATCAGGAACGATGAACTAATTATATTTACAAAAACAAGAGAGGTCGAGTTCATACCAGCTTTTCTCATCTTAGTCAGTCCATCATATATCGTCATAATTGCCTTTCACTTGCACGACCGAACGATGTGAATAATATTAAGAGTGCATGTGCATTGAACTAAGCTGGAATCTGCGAGCATTCAATAAACAGGAGAAGACAAGGCAATATGAGCTCTTGGTTAAATCAACAATAATGCATATAAGAGCCACTTCAACAATTTAATCACGGTCTTCTCCTATCGACCCCCAAAGAAAAGAAAAGAAATAAAACTATTTACACGGGAAAGCTCCCAACAAGCAAAATAAGAACATGAAACCTTTTGGGGTTTTCTTTTTAATTACTACTACAAGCATGGAAATTAAAACTAGATAAAAGCTGCAACTAATTTTTTTGGTTTTTCTTAAGGTTTATTAAACACACAAGAAGAAAGCATAAAAAGGAAATAAACTAGCATGGATGATACAATGAAAAGGTATGCGCACCGACATCTAGCAATGAGTGTGTGAACATGAATATAATGTCGGTGAGAAATACGTACTCCCCCAAGTTTAGGCTTTTGGCCTAAGTTGGTCTATGGCCACGGATGGCCTGGCGGATATCCATAGTTGTAGCTGGCGTCGTACTGCGATGCAGCGGCTATTGCCTCCTGAGCTGCAGCGTGGCGGCGAGCTGCCTCCACCCTCCTCTCGTACTCATCTGCCTCCTCTCTGGTAATAAAATATCTCGTTTTTGCCTCCTCACAAAGGAACTAGTGAGATAGTGGTACTGGCAGCACTTTTCCTCCTCGAAGCTCATAAGATCAGCGTTACGCAAATATGCGTTAAATTCTTCCTTGATTTCCGCTCGATCCATAAAGTTCTCTGAAGGCCATTCACAGGGCCGCACTGGAGCGTCCCTTGGTGGCTCATCATCAGCATCACGCATTGCAAGCCTGGGCTCTTGTTTCCTTGAAGAGCCACATTGGTACATTTTCCTAAACATATTTCTTCCTCTGAAAAATTTCTGAAACTTTTAGTAACTTCAAAAATAAAAGTGAACCAAACTCAACATTATTGATAGCAACTACTCCTACAAGTGCCTAGAGCCTATATCATGCATCAAGACTACTTGGAACCACATAAATTTGACATGCAAGCTCAAGAACAGGGTCACCTAGTCAGCACAAATTTGCAATGAATAAAGCACTAGAAGAAAAACTAATTGGACCAATGGAGGAGTCACATACCAAGGAACAATCCCCCCAAGCAGTTTTGTGAGAGGTGCTTTGAGAAAGGAGATCGAAAATGGCAGCAAAATGAGCTTGGATTCGGGTTTGAACTGGATAATCGTGTTTGAACTGGATAATGTTTGCAACTACAACAGGCACATCCTCACAAATACCGACAGGTATAGCAGTTGATTTATCAGCCATTTGCAAAGATATTTCAGTAGGTGTCAACTTATTCAAATCAAGTCTACGATATAAAGAGAGAGGCATAACACTAACACCGGCTCCAAGATCACATAAAGCAGTTTTAACATAGTTTCTTTTAATGGAGCATGGTATAGTGAGTACTCCTGGATCTCCAAGTTTCTTTGGTATTCCACCCTTAAAAGTATAATTAGCAAGCATGGTGGAAATTTCAGCTTCCCGTATCTTTCTTTTATTAGTGACAATTTCTTTCATGTACTTAGCATAAGGATTCATTTTAAACATATCAGTTAATCTCATACGCAAAAAGATAGGTCTAATCATTTCAGCAAAGCGCTCAAAATCCTCATCATCCTTTTTCTTGGATGGTTTGGGAGGAAAAGGCATGGATTTCTGAACCCAAGGTTCTATTTCCTTTCCGTGTTTCCTAGCAACAAAGTCTTCCTTATCATAACGTTGATTCTTTGATTGTGGGTTATCAAGATCAACAGCAGGTTCAATTTCTATATCATTATCATTACTAGGTTGAGCATCATCATGAACATTATCATTAACATTATCATTAGTTTCAGGTTCATTACCAGATGTGTTTCAGCATCAGAAATAGAAATATCATTTGGATTCTCAGGTGTTTCAGCAATAGGTTCACTAGAATCATACAAAGTCCTATCATTTTTCTTTTTCTTCCTTTTAGAAGGACTAGGTGCATCTATATTATTTCTATGAGAATCTTGCTCAATTCTCTTAGGGTGGCCTTCAGGATACAGAGGTTCCTGAGTCATTCTACCAGTTCTAGTAGCCACTCTAACAGCATAATCATTATTCTTACTATTCGATTCATTGAGCAAATCATTTTGAGCCTTAAAAGTACTTGTTCTACTTGAGTGGTAACCATAGAAGCAAGTTTACTAATAAGTTTAAGTTCCCCTTTGACATTAGCCATATAATCACCCAAGTGTTCAAGCATATTTGAATTGTATTTCAATAGTTTACCAAAATAAGCATTAAAATCTTCTTGCTTCACCATAAAATTATCAAACTCGTCTAAGCATTGGCTAGCAAACTTAGTAAGAGGGATTTCAGCTTTATCATATCTATAGAGAGAATTCACCTTTACTACCTGTGTCGGGTTATCAAGACCATGTATTTCTTCAATAGGTAATGGATTAAGATCATATGTTTCTTCAACAGACGGTAAATTAAGACCATGTATTTCTTCAATAGGAGGTAAATTCTTAACATCTTCAGCTTTAATACCTTTTTCTTTCATAGATTTCTTTGCCTCTTGCATATCTTCAGGACTGAGAAATAGAACACCTCTTTTCTTCGTAGTTGGCGCAGGAAGTGTCCAATTATTTTCATTTGTCAACATATTATTCAATAGAATTTCAGCTTCATCCGGTGTTCTTTCCCTGAAAATAGAACCAGCACAACTATCCAGGTAATCTCTAGAAGCATCGGTTAGTCCATTATAAAAGATATCAAGTATTTCATTTTCCTAAGAGGATGATCATGCAAAGCATTAAGTAATTGGAGAAGCCTCCCCCAAGCTTGTGGGAGACTCTCTTCTTCAATTTGCACAAAATTATATATATACCCCTCAAAGCAGCTTGTTTCTTATGAGCAGGGAAATATTTAGTAGAGAAGTAATAAATCATTTCCTGGGGACTATGCACACGAGGATCCAGAGAATTAAACCATATCTTAGCATCACCCTTTAATGAGAACGGAAATATTTTAAGGATATAAAGTAGCGAGATTTCTCATCATTAGTGAACAGGGTGGCTATATCATTTAATTTAGTAAGACATGCCACAACAGTTTCAGATTCATAGCCATGAAAAGGATCATATTCAACCAAAGTAATTATATCAGGATCAACAGAGAATTCATAATCCTTATCAGTAACATAGATAGGTGAAGTAGCAAAAGAAGGGTCAGGTTTCATTCTAGCATTAAGGGATTGCTGCTTCCATTTAGCTAATAACCTCTTTAGATCATATCTATCATTGCAAGCAAGAATAGCTCTAGCAGATTTTTCATCCAGAACATAACCCTCAGGAACAACAGCCAATTCATATTTATTAGGGGGAGAGTCTTCATCATCACTTTCGTTAATATTATCAGTTTCAATAATTTCATTCTCTCTAACCCTAGCAAGTTGTTCATCAAGAAATTCACCAAGTGGCACATTAGTATCAAGCATAGAAGTAGTTTCATCATAAGTATCATGCATAGCAGAAGTGGCATCATCAATAACATGCGACGTATCAGAACGAATAGCAGAAGCAGGTTTAGGTGTCGCAAGCTTACTCAAAACAGAAGGTGAATCAAGTGCAGAGCTAGATGGCAGTTCCTTACCTCCCCTCATAGTTGAGGGATAAATATTGGTTTTTGGATCTCTCAAGTTCTTCATAATGATAAGCAGATATAAATCCCAAGTGACTCAAAGAATAGATCTATGCTCCCCGACAACGGCGCCAGAAAATAGTCTTGATAACCCACAAGTATAGGGGATCGCAACAGTTTTCGAGGGTAGAGTATTCAACCCAAATTTATTGATTCGACACAAGGGGAGCCAAAGAATATTCTCAAGTATTAGCAGCTGAGTTGTCAATTCAACCACACCTGGAAACTTAATATCTGCAGCAAAGTATTTAGTAGCAAAGTAATATGATAGTAGTGGTAACGATAGCAAAAGGTAATGGTAACAAAAGTAGTGTTTTTGGTATTTTGTGGTGATGATAGCAATAGCAACGGAAAAGTAAATAAGCGAAGAATAATATATGGAAAGCTCGTAGGCAATGGATCGGTGATAGAGAATTATGCCGGATGTGGTTCATCATGTAACAGTCATAACATAGGGTGACACAGAACTAACTCCAATTCATCAATGTAATGTAGGCATGTATTCTGAATATAGTCATACGTGCTTATGGAAAAGAACTTGCATGGCATCTTTTGTCCTACCCTCCCGTGGCAGCGGGGTCCTAGCGGAAACTAAGGGATATTAAGGCCTCCTTTTAATAGAGTACCGGACCAAAGCATTAACACATAGTGAATACATGAACTCCTCAAACTACGGTCATCACCGGGAGTGGTCCCGATTATTGTCACTTCAGGGTTGCCGGATCATAACACATAGTAGGTGACTATAGACTTGCAAGATAGGATCAAGAACTCTCATATATTGATGAAAACATAATAGGTTCAGATCTGAAACCATGGCACTCGGGGCCTAGTGACAAGCATTAAGTATAGCAAAGTCATAGCAACATCAATTGCAGAACATAGTGGATACTAGGGATCAAACCCTAACAAAACTAACTCGATTACATGATACATCTCATCCAACCCATCACCGTCCAGCAAGCCTACGATGGAATTACTCACGCACGGCAGTGAGCATCATGAAATTGGTGATGGAGGATGGTTGATGATGACGATGGCGACGAATCCCCCTCTCCGGAGCCCCGAACGGACTCCAGATCAGCCCTCCCGAGAGGTTTTAGGGCTTGGCGGCGGCTCCGTATCATAAAACGTGATGAATCCTTCTCTCTTATTTTTTCTCCCCGAAAGCAAATATATAGAGTTGGGGTTGAGGTCGGAGGAGCTCCAGGGGGCCCACGAGGTAGGGGGCACGCCCAAGGGGGCAGACGTGCCCCACCCTCATGGCTAGGGTGTGGGCCTCCTGGTCATCATATTTTGCAAGGATTTTTTTTATTTCCAAAAAGACATTCCGTGAAGTTTCAGGTCATTCCGAGAACTTTTTTTTACGCACATAAATAACACCATGGCAATTCTGCTGAAAACAACGTTAGTCCCGGTTAGTTCCATTCAAATCATGCAAGTTAGAGTCCAAAACAAGGGCAAAAGTGTTTGGAAAAGTAGATACGACGGAGACATATCAGTGAGCTGCCCCCAGCGCCTGCCACTGTTTTGGCCCATAGCGAGTTTCAGCCCAGCTCCTGTTTTTTTTCAGATTCGCGAATTTAGCTAATTATCCAGAGAACACTTGTTTTGCAGAAAAGTCGCTAGTCTTCATGCATATAATTACTCATGAACCATGCATCGGATTAAAATGTTTTAAATATGTAAAATGCTTAGAATTTTGTCTACTTTCATAATACGCCACTTTTATCTATGTTTAAAAATGTTTAAAATGTTGTTTGGTTAAATTTGCTCAAATAGCTTGTTAAAATGATTTATTTCATAACTAAATAACCATAGCTCTGAATTTAATAATCTTTATATGTAAATGGGGTAGAAAAATGCATAATTTAACATGGTGCATTTTATTTTCCTGTTTAACAACATTAAAATATTTCTTTAGGCAGAACAGTACCATAACCAAAATATGCACATGGGGATTTTCCGGATTTGTTGTTTGTTATATCCGGCCCCATTTAAATTGCCTAGATAGGTAGTTTTATTATGCTTCACCTCTTGCCATGTTTAACAACATTTAATATTGTTGGGTACATAAACGGGAGAAAACTAAACAACTTGAATGTGGTGTCCGTCAATATGCAACCCGTTGCATATTGAACTCCACTTAATTTGTAGTGTTGTATGTTGCACTTTGCCATGCCATGAATCATTAAACCGGACATGCATCATCCTTGTTTGTGCACCATGCCATGTTTATGTGATGGTTGTTTACCATGATGTTTGCTTCTTTCCGGTTGCGCTTCTTGATAGTTCCGGTAACGTTGCGATTGTGAGGATCCATTCGACTAGGTTGGTTCATCTTCTTCATGGATTCGGTCTTCTTCCTAGCGGGATTTCAGGCAAGATGATTGTCACCTTGGATGTCACTACTATCTTTGCTATGCTAGTTGTTTCGATGCTATCGCTATGTCGCGCTACCTACCACTTATTTATCAAGCCTCCCAAATTGCCATGATAGCCTCTAACCTTTTTACCCTTCCTAGCAAACCATTGTTTGGCTATGTTACCGCTTTGCTCAGCCTCTCTTATAGTGTTGCTAGTTGCAGGTTGTTCCATGTTGGGACATGGATATCACGGGTATCTTGGGATATCACAATATCTCTTATCTAATTAATGCATCTATATACTTGGTAAAGGGTGGAAGGCTCGGCCTTTTGCCTGGTGTTTTGTTCCACTCTTGCCGCCCTAGTTTCCGTCATACCGGTGTTATGTTCCTTGATTTTGCGTCCCTAACACGATGAAGCTTTATGGGCCCCTCTTGATAGTTCGCTTTGAATAAAACTCCTCCATCAATGGCCAACCTTGATTTTACCATTTGCCTTTTTACAACTAAAACTTGCATTGGGACTTTCCAGACCCCGTGGACTTAACTAACCCCCCCCCCCCGAGCTAGTGCTCCTCATGAGTGTTGGTCCAGTCAACCGCCGGTGGTTGCTAGGGGAAACTCTGGATTGGCCTACTGGAAGTTTGGACAATCCGATCGTGGCCTGAGACGAGATACGCGTGGCTACTATCAGGGTGTCGGCACGTCGGGAGGTCTTGCTGGACTAGTTTTACCATTGTCGAAATATCTTGCGCGCCGGGATTTCGAGTCTGATCGGAGGGTCCCGCGATGGAGGATTGTCTCCGCGGGTCGTGAGCTTGTCATGGGCTAAGTTGGGACACCCCTGCAGGGTTTAAACTTTCAAGAGCCGTGCCCGCGGTTATGTGGCAGATGGGAATTTGTTAATATCTGGTTGTAGATGACTTGAAGTAAACTCAATTAAAATACACCAACCGCGTGCGTAACCGTGACTGTCTCTTTTCGGGGAAGTTCGAGAGGAGAACATGGTTGGGTTATGTTTGAACGTAAGTAGTTCAGGATCACTTATTGATCATTAATAGTTGGCAACCGTTTCTGTAGTTTCTCATCTTACTCTTGTACTCGTGAGTTAGCCACCATACATTGCTTAGTCGCTGCTGCAACCTCATCACTTATCCTTTCCATACGCTTTAAGCTTTGCTAGTCTTGATACCCATGGTAATGGGATTGTTGAGTCCTCGTATATCACAGATTACTACAACAACAGTTGCAGGTACATGTAATGCGATGATCTGACGCGAGTGCAATGCTTGCTTGCTTTTGGAGTTCTTCTTCTTCTTCGATCAAGGGATAGGTTCCGGGACGGGTGAGCCTGGGCTAGCAGGGTGGATGTCATTCTTCTTTTTCGTTTGATTTCATCCGTAGTCGGATCCTGCTCTTCTGTATGATGGTTGCTATGTATTGATGTATTGTTGTATGAATGTTGTAACTTGTGGCGAGTGTAAGCCTTTATCTTGTATTCTCATCTATTCAGTAAATGGTATGTTGTAATGATATCCACCTTGCTATGCGCTCGAAATGCGGTTGTGCCCCAATCAGGAGTTTATCACGTGATTGGGATAGAATCGCATCTTGGGCGCTACAAGTTGGTATCAGAACCTTACCGACTTTAGGAGCCCCCTTGATTGATCGAACCGCTGTCGTTGTTGAGTCTAAAACAAAACTGTTTTGAGTCTTAGGATTATATATATCAGAGAGTAGGATTCTTTTTACTCCTCAGCGCCCTTTGTCGCTCTAGTGAGGTCTCCTGGCGTAGATGTTTTGACTTTCCTATCCTCATTTTCACTAAAAAAAATTAGGATCACGTGGGTATCTTGGGATCGTTCCGATATTCTTGTGATGAGAACATTGTTCTTGGTGCCTCCGGACATTTAGGGGTTGTGACAGTGTCCCGGGGAGTTGAGCTCCGAGGTGTTGTCGTCACAATTTTATCGTTGCAGTTCTGGAATACCTGAGTTCGCCGACATCGAAAATCTCTTTTATGCAGTTAGTGGTGACATAACCTCGACGCCACACACTACTTGGGAGGGAGTTCGGGAGTATTTCCACAGCTCATATAACGAATGCTTTTTGAAGGCTGAGGTACATGATTTCCAGAGTTTTCTTGGTTATGTGTTGATGAATGGATACAGTTGGAGCGTAGGGCTTGTTAGTTGCGTGATATATATTGTGCCTTCCTGTATCCCCAACACTAGATTGCATAACCAGAAAGTTTTGGGAGTTTTTAGGTGGGAATTCAAGTATCTCATAGGATATCTTCCCAACAGACACATGATACGATATGGTGTCTATCATATGTTTGTTCCGGCTAATTTTCCAAGCCAAATCCTTTGTTTTGTTTTGAGTTGTGGTATTCGAGTTGCTTCAATGTCAAGTGTTGATTCCATACCTTTCCTAAGCGGTGTTCTCATATTTCTATTGGAGTGCTAATCCTTCTTGATCATCGAGATTTTCATGTACATAATTTTCAACCGGCGTGCTTCTCTTCAAGTTAACCCGATCCTTTCAATTTGCGCAAGACCAATTCTTGGTTTTCCTAAATGGTGTCTGTTTCATTCATCCCAAGTTGTCTTTGTTTTCCCCCAACCTCCCACCCTTCTTCTCAAAGCCAGAAATCAAGTCAAGTATCCATTATATTCATGTGAAGTTTCTTCATTCTTTTCTTCGATGTTGTTTATCCGGTGATTTCTCATGAAGACGCTAAGGAAGCTTCAACTTTATCGTTGTTCCATTCTCATTTTATTCTTCGGTGGATTTAATTCAAGGCTTTGGTGTTGATCTTATCCCTTTCCTCATTTCACAAAGTTGCTTTCTCTTGTTGGAAGTTCTTATCCAAGCATCTCTTGATCATTAACATTGCGATACTTGTATCCAGAGTGCTGAAGATATCTCAGAAGATTCATGTTTCCATTCTTAATCCGTTCAAGCTATTTGGAGATTATTATCTCATTCAAGTCATTTAATTCAACTGGTGCAATCTCTCTTCAAAATCATTTCAACGGTGTTTCTCTTGAGTGGGCCCTAAGCCATAGGTCTTTTCCCAGGATCTTACCTGACTCTTCTAATTTTTTTCCGGAGTTATTCTCAAATTCTTTTTCAAAATTTGACGTAAGAATGAATTATCATTAGTCATATTCCTTCTCCAAGATCGCTTTCAAAATATTTTCATCGTTGGTTCAACATTTCTATTCTTCATTGTTCGGGAGTGTCTCATCAATTGTCTTGGTAGTTCTCATCATCATTCTCAACATTGGAAGACCGCAGAAGAATTTTTCCTAAATCCTTGTCTGTTCTCTTGAAGATTCTAGGTTCAAGCTTGTTGCTATCTCCTCAAATTGTTCTGATCAAGAGAAATTCTTTTCATACCCATCCGAAGCATTTCAGGAGTTCTTTCCGTTCTCAATTCTCCGAAGGCCATCATTTCGAATATTACTCATTCTCAGCTTTCAGCCCTCGTTCTCCAAATCTTACCGGTGCATCGCTCAAGTATTCTCTAGTCAGCTCATGATCTCTTCATTCTCTTGTATCTAAATTTTCCCAAGTATCTTCGTTCGTTTTCTAATTCTTCCCGGTGATTCGTTCCGTTTTCTTCATTCATTTTCAATTCTTACGGTGGTTCGTTCAAGTTTCCTCTTCCTTTGTTCTCATATCAATTCATTCGTTCTTTCCAATCCTAATGGTGATTCGTCGAAGACTTTCCCAAGTTTGAGCTATATCAATCCTTTCTTAAATGAGAATAACTAGTATGCTAAATCCATTGTGGGTCATAATTTAATTGGTGAAGGATACGCATAACATAATTCTTATTCTTGTTTCATCCAAGTGATCTAAATTCCTTCTTCTGGAGTTCATTCATGATACCAAATTCTCAGTTTCAAGTGCTTCATCTTTTCTTCCGGATTTCCAAGTTCTCTCAATTATTTCATCATGAAGCTCCATCTAAATCATTGCAAGGCTCACCTTGTTCTTTCAACTTCTCTTTCTTTTTATCATTCTTTTATTACCGAAGTTCTCACAAAGGCTCGACATGGTGGTTCGTCCAGGATTCCTTTCATTCTTCAATTGTTCTTCAAGATTTCTCTCGAAGTTATGATCTGCCAAGCTATACTCTAAAATAAACATGGTGTTCAACGCATGTTTTGTTTTGAGGAGTTCAAGCATTCTTCATCTTGCACTCCGAAGTGCAATTCTTTCTACCTTATCTTTTGAGGTGGCGTTATGTCATTCTAGACAATTTGAGTTTGTGTTCCATGATTCACAAGTTGTCAGGAATGAGATATTTTAAACCCATCATTTTCAATTCGTTCACGAGATCTTTTCAACCCAACAATTTCTTCGTTGGTGTTATCTTGGTATAGATTTCACTTAAAGCCTTCCCTAAGGAATGTTGCTAATTGTGGTGTCTATCAATGATCCAAGTTTTTTCCTATCCTCTCGGCGAAAGAAATTTTTCATCTATTAGTGATCTTAACCAATCAATTGTTTTCCTTTAGTGGCCGGTTGTCACCTCATAGGTTTTGGGATGTTCTCCATAAGCCCACGAGGAGTATATCATTTGATTGTTGATTCTTGATTCTTCAACAACTCTGTTCAATCTTTCTTTTAAGGATGCTCTCTCAAATTGATTTGAGGTAGAACATGTTGTTTTCTCTCCGTTCTTTTCATTCAATTCTTTCATTTCTTCTGGAGGCATTGTGATGTTGCTCTCTTCATTCCATCATCTCGTTTTGCCAAGATTTTGTTATTTTCCTTGCTTATCCGTTTAGCAGGAGTGTTGTGTCATCTGCTCAAGTTCTTTTCATCTTATCAAGTCTTGTATCTTTTTTCAACCAAAGTGCTGTTCGAATTTGTTCTTCCTCGTCCCTTGTTTATCTTGTTTCAACCAGAGTGGTTTTAATTCCTTCTTGTACATTGTGCTCGTCATTCATAGCTTTGCAACCTCCAAGGTTCACATGGTGTTCCTTATTTCTCTTTTCTACCGGAGTGCTCTCAATTTCGTTCAACTCTGTTGTGTTCTCCTTTCAAGTTTTCAACCTCTCAAGGTTCATTGGTTTCACTCGGTTGTCAAAGTAGCAACTTGTTTTACCTCTTCCTCTTCCATTTCTACTCAGTGCCATCCCTACATCTCGAGGCGAGATCCCTTGTAAGTGGAGGAGTGTTGTGACGACCCGAGACCGACGCTCCAGTCGCCTTCCATGTTTTGCGTGACCGCCATGTGTTTTATTTGTTGCATTTCATCATGTCATCATTTGCATTGCATCGGCACTCAGTTGCCGTCATGTTTTTAAAACTTGCATCCGCACGTAGTTGCCGCTTCTTCCTTGTCTTGGTTGACTTTCTCTCAGATCAACCGAACCGCTCTCTTCTTTCTCTTTTCTGAGCCCATCAAACCCCTCACCTTCGTTGACCGTTCTGAGACCAATCGGGTTTTCGGTTCCCTCTTGTTAAACCACCTAATCCCTCTTTGCACAGTGCATCAACCCCTCGCGTGCGTCCGAAAACTGCTCTGAACCCGAACCCCCTCAGTCATGACCGTTGAGTTCGGATCAACCCCGAAATGCCACAATACTTCTTTCATTTATTCTTTTGACTACCCAATTGACCCGGAGCCATCCGATGACGATCGGACGCCCCTAAAACTTCTTCCTCCTACTATATATACAGACCAACCCTAAAATTTAGGGAGATGTCCCATCCTCCATGCCAGCCGCCGCCACTCCACCAAATCCCCCTCGGGATCCATCCCCATTCTTCTTCCAACCAGCCAGCGCACCTCTCCTGTTCCTTGATCCCCAACCCCCGCGCCTCCTCGAGCTACTTCTTTCGCCGGCGACCGAAGCCACCTACTAGGACCCCGTCGCACCCACAGCCTCTCCCGCTCGAGGGCTCCCGAGCACACCTGCAAGTTCAGGTCTGAACCCCGCTGTCCTCATATGTCCGTCGCGCCGCCGAGGCCCGGCTTCTCTGCCTCCCTCCAACCACAATCGTGCAAGCGCCCATGCTCCACCCCGAGCAAGCTGCAGCTCGCCAGAGCCAGCAGATGAGTGTTGCCCTTCCCTCTGCTCTTTCTTTTCTTCTGTTGCTCCCTCCTTCCTCCTCTAATGTCCCTCCATTTCCCATTCGTTTTCTTCTCTGCCAGGAAACGAACGAAGCTCAGCCTCTGCTGCCATGGCCGCACCAACCGCAAGCCGTTGACCATCTAAGGCCGCCCCACGAACGGATCCATGGCCCCGTGCCTCCTCCTCGCACATGCCCGGCCGCGCCACCAGAGCCCTGCAGGTCGCACGCCCATCGCCCTCGCCTTCTCTCTTCTTCCCCTTTCCATTCTGCTCCATCCTCTCTAAATCTCTCTCTCTCTCTCTCTCTCTCTCTTTGTTGAAGTGCAGAGGTAGTGCTCCGTCGCCCGCTGCCTGTAGCTGCGCTGCTCCCCTTCCCCGAGCACCTCGTCCCCGCCGTCGCTAGTCGCCGGAACCAGCAGACCATCCTCATCTGCGCCCCTGCCTCCCCGACACCCAGCTCGCCGTTGCCCCATTGCCGCGCCGCCCGTCTTCTGCATCGCCATGGCCTGCTATTGCTTGTTGTTGCCTCTGTTGGTAATGGGCAGTAGTGGCTCGCTCGTCTCGAGCATTGACCGCGCCTCCAGCGCATCGGCAGCAAGGCCCAGCCAGCGCCAAGAGGGCCCAGTCTCCTCCGCGTCCTGCCCGCAACCGCCTCTGCCAGCCCCCACCCAACAGGCCAGATTCGGCCCATGGGTGAGCTGCCCCCCAGCGCATGCCACTGTTTTGGCCCGTAGCAAGTTTCGGCCCAGTTCCTGTTTTTTTCTTTTCAGATCCACGAATTAGCTGATTATCCAGAGAACACCTGTTTTACAGAAAAGTCCCTAGTCTTCATGCATATAATTACTCATGAACCGTGCATCGGATTAAAATGTTTTCAATATGTAAAATGCTTAGAATTTTGTCTACTTTCATAATATGCCACTTTAATCTATGTTTCAAAATGTTTAAAATGTTGTTTGGTTAAATTTGCTCAAATAGCTTGTTAAAATGATTTATTTCATAACTAAATAACCGTAGCTCCGAATTTAATAATATTTATATGTAAATGGGGTAGAAAAAATGCATAGTTTAACATGGTGCATTTTATTTTCTTGTTTAACAACATTAAAATATTGGTTTAGGCAGAACAGTACCATATCCAAAATATGCACATGGGGATTTTCCGGATTTGTTGTTTTTTATATCCGGCCCCATTTAAATTGCCTAGATAGGTAGTTTTATTATCCTTCACCTCTTGCCATGTTTAACAACATTTAATATTGTTGGGTACATAAACGGGAGAGAACTAAACAACTTGAATGTGGTGTTCGTCAATGTGCAACCCATTGCATATTGAACTCCACTTAATTTGTAGTGTTGTATGTTGTACTTTGCCATGCCATGAATTATTAAACCGGACATGCATCATACTTGTTTGTGCATCGTGCCATGTTTATGTGATGGTTGTTTACCATGATGTTTGCTTCTTTCCGGTTGCGCTTCTTGATAGTTCTGGTAACGTTGCGATTGTGAGGATCCGTTCGACTATGTATGTTCGTCTTCTTCATGGATTCGGTCTTCTTCCTAGCGGGATTTCAGGCAAGATGACCATCACCTTGGATCTCACTACTATATTTGCTATGCTAGTTGTCTCGATGCTATTGCTATGCCGTGCTACCTACCACTTGTTTATCAAGCCTCCCAAATTGCCATGATAGCCTCTAACCTTTTTACCCTTCCTAGCAAATCGTTGTTTGGCTATGTTACAGCTTTGCTCAGCCCCTCTTATACCGTTGCTAGTTGCAGGTGAAGTTGCAGGTTGTTCCATGTTGGGACATGGATATCTTGGGATATCACAACATCTCTTATCTAATTAATGCATCTATATACTTGGTAAAGGGTGGAAGGCTCGGCCTTTTGGCTGGTGTTTTGTTCCACTCTTGCCGCCCTAGTTTTCGTCATACTTGTGTTATGTTCCTTGATTTTGCGTCCCTAACACGATGGGTTTATGGGCCCCTCTTGATAGTTCGCTTCGAATAACTCCTCCAGCAAGGCCCAACCATGGTTCTACCATTTGCCTTTTTACAACTAAAACTTGCATAGGGACTTTTCGGACCCCGTGGACTTAACTAACCCCCCGGGCCAGTGCTCCTCATGAGTGTTGGTCCAAACCTGTCAACCGCCGGTGGTCGCCAGGGGCAACTCTGGATTGGCCTAACGGAAGTTTGGACAATCTGATCGTGGCTGAGACGAGATACGCGCAGCTACTATCAGGGTGTCAGCACGTCGGGAGGTCTTGCTGGACTAGTTTTACCATTGTCGAAATATCTTGTGCACCGGGATTCCGAGTCTTAGCGGAGGGTCCCGCGATGGAGGATTGTCTCCGCGGATCGTGAGCTTGTCATGGGCTAAGTTGGGACACCCCTGCAGGATTTAAACTTTCGAGAGTCGTGCCCGCGGTTATGTGGCAGATGGAAATTTGTTAATATCCTGTTGTAGAGGACTTGAAGTAAACTCAATTAAAATACACCAACCACGTGTGTAACCATGACTATCTCTTTTCGGGGAAGTTCGAGAGGAGAACACGGTTGGGTTATGTTTGAACGTAAGTAGTTTAGGATCACTTATTGATCATTACTAGTTGGCGACCGTTTGAGTAGTTTCTCATCTTACTCTTGTACTCGTGAGTTAGCCACCATACAATGCTTAGTCGCTGCTGCAACCTCGCCACTTATCCTTTCCATACCCTTTAAGCTTTGCTAGTCTTGATACCTATGGTAATGGGATTGCTGAGTCCTCGTGGCTCACAGATTACTACAACAACAATTGCAGGTACATGTAATGCGATGATCTGACGCGAGTGTGATGCTTGCTTGCTTTTGGAGTTCTTCTTTGATCAAGGGGTAGGTTCCGGGTCGGGGAAGCCTGGGCTAGCAGGGTGGATGTCGTTCTTCTTTTTCATTTGATTTCATCCGTAGTCGGATCCTGCTCTTCTGTATGATGGTTGCTATGTATTGATGTATTGCTGTATGAATATTGTAACTTGTAGCGAGTGTAAGCCTTTATCTTGTATTCTCATCTATTCAGTAAATGGTATGTTGCAATGATATCCACCTTGCTATGAACTCGAAATGCGGTTGTGCTCCAATCTTGAGTTCATCACGTGATTGGGATAGAATTTCATCCTAGGCGCTACAAATAGATTCGTGAAAACATTGCAGACTAGACACAAATACAAACAAGATTACAAGAAGATTCATTGGGGTTTCTGCATTCCAAACTAGCGACTGCCTCCAAGTTTTTGAGTCATCGAGATGCTCATCAAAACTAAAGCACATCCTCCATCATTGCAAAATCTAGGATCACACTAGCGCCAAAGAGGCTTTTAGAGCCAAAGAACAAGCAAGGCACATATCGTTGTGGCACATCGGGCAGGGATTGTCCTTGTGCTAGCTTGGACTCGAATCCGCTGCACCGCGCCGACGAAGTCAGGGAGTAGAACAGGATCCACCGCCTACAAGCCACCATCCCCATTTCAGGAACACTAATTCGTCCTGGCTATTGCTGTCGCCACAACATGCAGCGACCACCATCCACGAGCAGAAAAACTAAACTCGCCATCCCGAGAGAACGGCAAGTACACAAAGCCACCGGCCCTTCGTCGACGGCATGAAGAGCATCGCTGTGGTAAGAAGAAAATCGAGGCAAATTTATTCGATGCGGCGTTGTCCTCACTGCCCCAGCACCACTCAACGGAACAACAATCCTACTTAAAACAACGCGGAAGACAAACTAGCTTGAACATGAATAACCCCTTTTGTACAATCAATTAACCGCTACAATGATAATCTTTTTTAGAGTAATCGTGCCATTCATTAAACAATAACTGAGCTACAAGAATACACGCACAGAGAAACTAGTAAAAGTGCCGGGGGGAAATAGGTTCCTGGAAACATTGCAGACTAGACACAAATACAAAGAAGATTACAACAAGATTCATTAGGGTTTCTACGCTCCAAACTAGCGACTGCCTCCAAATTTTTGAGTCATCGAGATGCTCATCAGAACTAAAGCACAACCTCCATCGTTGCAAAATCCAGGATCGCACCATCGCCAAAGAGGCTTTTAGAGCCGAAGAACAAGCAAGGCACATATCGTTGTGGCACATCGGGCGGGGTTGTCCTTGTGCTAGCTTGGACTCGAATCCGCTGCACCGCGCCGACGAAGTCGGAGAGCAGAACCGGATCCGCCGCCTATAAGCCATCATCCCCATTTCAGGAACACCAATTCGTCCTGGCTCCTGCCGTCGCCGCAACATGCAGCGACCACCATCATCGAGCAGAAAAACTAAACTCGCCATCCCGAGAGAACGATAAGTACACAAAGCCACCAGCCCTTCGTCGACGGCATGGAGAGCATCGCCGTGGTAAGAAGAAAATCGAGGCAAATCTATTTGATGCGGCGCTGTCCTCACCGCCCGGAACACACAGACACACACACACCATCCGCTGCTCCGAGGGGGACGGAAGCTGCTGCATTGCCGGAGTTCACCAGAGAAAAACTGTCGCCTCCAAATGGCCTGTGCAAGGCAGTTGGGAACGAAGCGGCATGTGCGGTTCTGGATCAATATTTAGTGTTCATTTCGGTGAGAACCAAGAAAAATGTTTGTGCACAATACAATGAACGTATTAGTACCTGCAGGAACATTCAGCTAAAAGTCAAGACCTCACGGGAGAGATGGGTTGTCCCTGGATGGAAGCATAACTTGCAGAACGTGGAAGGATGATCAGCCTCGTCGTTCTCGATAGCACATTCAGCCATACTTTGTCACGGAGAGAAGATGGAGGACACCACCATCAATTCCACCACCGTGCATTCCATGTGCCAGATCTCATCTTTAAATTCGCGTACCAACAACCAGTTCTCCAGCTCTCAGTTTTCTGGCCTTTCCCGTGTTTGGATCCGCAACCAGCTGTTCCCGCGGTTGTCCTTTTTGGTCTGGTTCAAAGGATCCCCTATGGGCTATGGCTATGGCCCCGCCCTATATACACTGTTTCACTGTACGTACCCACTTGCCCCGGTAGACCAAGAGCAGCGAGAGGTCCCTCCTCTCTCGTCGCAATGGCGTCCTCGCTTCGCCATTGCGTGCTCTTGGCCTCGCTCATGTGTGCCGTTTCCGTCGCCTTCACTTCTGTCTCCGGCGGCGGCTCCGGGCTCGGCCCAATCACCACCAATGGCCGGAACTACACCAAGGTCTGCGACCCGGCCCGGTTCGCGGCCTTGGGTCTTGAAATGGGTGGCTTCCGGTACTGCGACGCCTCCCTGCCGTACGCCGAGCGGGTGCGGGACCTCGTCGGCCGCCTCACGCTGGAGGAGAAGGTGCGCAACCTCGGCGACCGGGCCGAGGGCGCGGCGCGCGTCGGGCTGCCGCCGTACCTCTGGTGGGGGGAGGCCCTGCACGGCGTGTCGGACACCGGCCCGGGCGGCACGCGGTTCGGCGACGTGGTGCCCGGCGCCACCAGCTTCCCGCTCGTCATCAACAGCGCCGCGGCGTTCAACGAGACGCTGTGGGGAGCCATCGGCGGCGCGGTGTCCACCGAGATCAGGGCCATGTACAACCTGGGCCACGCCGAGCTCACGTACTGGAGCCCCAACATCAACGTCGTGCGCGACCCGCGGTGGGGCCGCGCCAGCGAGACGCCCGGCGAGGACCCCTTCGTCGTCGGACGGTACGCCGTCAGCTTCGTCCGCGCAATGCAGGACATCGACGCCGGCGGTCCCGGTGCCGACCCTTTCGCCCGGCCCATCAAGGTCTCCAGCTGCTGCAAGCACTACGCCGCCTACGACGTGGACGCGTGGCTCACCGCCGACCGCCTGACGTTCGACGCGCGGGTGGAGGAGCGCGACATGATCGAGACGTTCGAGCGGCCGTTCGAGATGTGCGTGCGGGACGGGGACGCGAGCTGCGTCATGTGCTCCTACAACCGCATCAACGGCGTCCCGGCCTGCGCCAACGCGCGGCTCCTGTCGGAGACCGTCCGCGGCGAGTGGCAGCTCCACGGGTACATCGTCTCCGACTGCGACTCGGTCCGCGTCATGGTCAGGGACGCCAAGTGGCTCGGGTACAACGGCGTGGAGGCCACGGCGGCGGCCATGAAGGCCGGGCTGGACCTCGACTGCGGCATGTACTGGGAGGGCGCGCAGGACTTCTTTACCGCCTTCGGCCTCGACGCCGTGCGGCAGGGGAAGCTGCGGGAGTCCGAGGTCGACAACGCGCTGCGGAACCTCTACCTCACCCTCATGAGGCTCGGCTTCTTCGACGGCATTCCGGAACTGGAGTCCCTCGGCGCCGACGACGTCTGCACGGAGGAGCACAAGGAGCTGGCCGCCGACGCCGCGAGGCAAGGCATGGTGCTCATCAAGAACGATCACGGCCGGCTGCCATTGGACATCAACAAGGTCCATTCATTGTCGTTGGTTGGCCTACTGCAACACATCAACGCCACGGATGTCATGCTTGGAGACTACAGAGGTAAAAAGTAAAATAATCATCTGCACATCAGTGACTGCATTGTTACAATGTTACCTGAAATTACTTGTCTGTATACGCAGGCAAGCCATGCAGAGTTGTGACGCCGTACGATGCGATAAGGAAGGTCGTCAGCGCCACGTCGGCGCACGTGTGCGACGACGGCGCGTGCGGCACGGCCGCCGACGTGAAGACCGTGGACGCGACCATCGTCATCGCCGGCCTCAACATGAGCGTGGAGAAGGAGGGCAACGACAGGGAGGATCTCCTCCTGCCGTGGAACCAGACCAACTGGATCAGCGCGGTCGCCGAGGCCTCGCCGTTCCCAATCGTGCTGGTGATCATTTCCGCCGGCGGCGTCGACGTCTCCTTTGCGCAGAACAACCCCAAGATCGGTGCCATCGTCTGGGCCGGGTACCCCGGCGAGGAAGGAGGCACGGCCATCGCCGACGTGCTCTTCGGAAAATACAATCCAGGTATTGTATATAGATGAAAAATGCAGACCAATTCCTTGGTGTATTTTTTATCTGATGAAACGTTTCTTGGATTGTCAGGGGGGAGGCTGCCGCTAACGTGGTACAAGAACGAGTACATCAGCAAGATCCCGATGACGTCCATGGCGCTGCGGCCGGTCGCCGACAAGGGGTTCCCCGGCAGGACCTACAAGTTCTACGGCGGGCCGGAAGTGCTCTACCCGTTCGGCCACGGTCTCAGCTACAGCAACTTCAGCTACGCGTCCGACACCACCGGGGCTTCCGTCACAGCCCGGGTTGCCGCATGGGAGTCCTGCAAGCAGCTCACCCGCAAGCCGGGGACGGCCCCGCTGGCCTGCCCGGCCGTCAACGTCGCCGGGCACGGGTGCCAAGAGGAGGTAAGCTTCAGCCCGAGCGTGGCCAACCGTGGCAGCAGGGACGGCACCCACGTCGTGATGGTCTACACGGTGCCGCCGGCCGAGGTGGACGACGCGCCGCTGAAACAGCTGGTGGCGTTCCGAAGGGTATTCGTGCCGGCCGGGGCCGCCGTCCAAGTGCCGTTCACGCTCAACGTGTGCAAGGCGTTCGCCATCGTCGAGGAGACGGCCTACACCGTGGTGCCGTCGGGCGTCAGCACGGTCCTGGTCGGAGACGAAGCGCTGTCATTCTCTTTCCCCGTGAAGATCGAGCTGGCTGTATAGATTCTTTACATGTCCATTGAATTTTTTTAGTTTCTTTATATACGAAACATGAAAGATGAAAGATTGAAGGCCAAACCGTTAGATACTGTGGGCAGCACGTGTAATATCTTCTCCCCTCTTTTTTGTTTGCGAGAAGTGTAATATCTTCTCCTCTGCTACTATAAACGCACAGTTTTTACATCCCAGCTTCAAAAATATCAAATGAAAACTAGCGCTAAAAATCGTTTTTGCTATTTATCAAAATATTAAGTTTTACTTGATTCTTTCTTGCTCTTCAACAGGAGGTTCCACGTCTTCTATTAAAGATATGTTTATAGTCAGAAAATTTACAGGATTGGATAAGAATTGTTTTGATCTTATCTCTAAGAGAGATCTTACCCTTCAAATCTTGCGCATCTATATATACGGCCTTGCTAAAAATCAGTCGACTGAGATCTAACGAAGTCTTAGTTGACCTTGCAGCATTTTGTTCCATTGTTTGCAACATTTTTTCTTGCCGGTTGCAACATCTGTCTTGCTGGTTGTAGCATGTCATTCCTCATCGGTTGCAACACATCATCTCACCGGCCGCAACCTCCTTCTTTGATGGTTGTAGCATTTTTACCAGAACGGTTTTTACATATGTTGTCATTGCTTGGAGTATCGTTGCAACATTTTTCATCGTCGTTTGCAACATCCAGCCATGCCGCTTGCAGCACCACAACTACGCTGACGTCACTCGACTAAGACTTCGTTAAGTCTCAGTTGACTAAGTTCTAGACAGACCCCTATATATACCATCCCATGAGGCTCAATAATACACACAATGATTTACGCTAATTCTCTCCTTCTAGTCCCCTTACACAGAATTAGCCGCGAGTCCTAGATCTATAGCTCTGCCATAGCTTTCGCGTCACCCCATCTTTGAGAGCTCGATCTCCATGATCTCCACCGAGGGTTGCGCAACATATATCTTAGGGTTAGTCCACCGATCAGGTTGATCAGCTGCCCTGGAGAGTTTTCTTATGGGAAAACTTTGTTTTTGTCACTCTAGCTTTTGCCTACTTTACTTATGCCACTATAGAATTTAACATATCACTTTTGCCACTCTTAGTTTTTGACAATACATCACAAATGCCAATCCGTGCAAAAGCAATAACTTTTCATTTCACTTTTGCTACTCTTAGATTTTGACAATGTATCACAATTGCCACTCGTAAATTATTGCTTTTGCCATGGAATGGCAATTGCGATGTATTTTCAAAAACTAAGAGTGACAAAAATGAAATATCAAATTTTAGAGTGGCATAAGCAAAGTGGTCAAAAGCTAGAGTGGCAAAAACAAAGTTTTCCTTTTTTTTATCTTTGATCCGTTTTTCTCTCTGTTGGTCGTTCAACTAATGATTTTGTTTTTGGTTTGCCGATCATAGATCGGATTGTGTTACCCACCATCATCGACCTTCACGCGCCCCTCCTCCTACATCAACGTCAACTACACCGGTCATCTCCATGACGTGCAGCCTAGCGAGGCATGTGGCGTTCTCAGGATGCCAACTTGCGCCACATCCCCGCTGCTTCATTTGTCTGTCGTTCTTTGCTAGCAATCATCATCGCCCTAACTAATCAGGATGCCTCACCCATGCTGCACAACTGAACTGATCGGTCGTTCGCATGTGCCTTCATGTGTTCCTATGAAGATCGTCATCAAGTTTATGCGTGCTCCGCTAATTGAGCAATGGGTTGTAGTTGGGTCACCCCTTTCGGTCATAGTGTCGCTGCCTCGTTGTCCAAGCTACCAACTATCGTGTGCCTATTTAGGCGCGTACGTCACTAGTTGTGTCCCGTGTTGTTGCGCCGACATGCGAGCTACAACTACATCGCCCCTTCGGAGTACTATCATCGAACGTTATTTTCCAAGGTCGTCCGCGCATGCTGACATCTACCTTGGCACATGTTTTAAAGCCACCCTAGGTGCAACATCGCGACCTTCCACATCGTGGTCCTTGTTACACCATTAGGTTCTTCCTCACCTATTTCAACCACCGTCGTTGTGCTTCTAACGGCAACCGACATGACCCCTTCATACTACACCTGGTTCCACATATGACCGCTCCTTCGTCTTCATCCATCACAAGCTCGTCGCCGGAATCACCGTCTCATCTTGGAGTACTTTGTCTACTCCGACAATTGTGAGCTATATTGGCACCTTCAACCCCATGTCGTTTTGCATTGCAACAGTCCTAGAGCCCTTCTGTGCGAGTCCTTTTGACATGACGTACAGTTTGTGATGGTCCCTGTCTATGCAAGGCGGTATTGGCAACACCAACACATGTCTTCATCCCATGTGTCCTTGGTTTGGGAAACCTGGTGCGGCACCTTGTCCATGACGATTTTGACAACATCGTTTTTGGTGTCCTCATCCTCCTCGGCGACTGCCTCGATTATGTCCCCATCTTCCTGGCGCATCCCTGCATCTTTGACTCCACGGTGCCCGCTTCTGCCTACGCCCTCACATGCGGATATCTCGACATCGACCACGACGCCCCTCTTGCATGGCTACCACGCCCACATCTCCATTGCCCCCCATGCTCTCGAATACCTCGACATCGGCCCAAATGGCTATCACCTCGCTTGGCCAACTTGTCGTCTTCTCTACCAGTGTGATGCCCCGAGATCGATGTGCCAGGTGTCCTCCAGTTATTCGCTGTTGTTGTATTGTCATTGCTTGCGTGTCATGCATCCCATATCATGTCATCACGTGCATCGCATTTGCATACATGTGTCATCTCATGCATCCGAGCATTTTCCCCGTTGTCTGTTTTGCAATTCGGCGCTCCTATGTCCTTCGACATCTCCTGTTACCTCTTTTCATGTGCGGGTATTAAACATTCTCGGATTGGACCGAGACTTGTCATGCGGCCTTGGTTCACTACCGGTAGACCACTTGTCAAGTTTCCTGCCATTTGGACTTCGTTTGATACTCCAACGGTTAACCGAGGGACCGAAAAGAGTTACGTCGATGCAAGCTTAACACCTATCCGGATAGCTCTGAGTAGAGATACCGGATACGTATAATGGAGCAACAATTTGGAATAGCTCCAAGTGGAACGTGGTAGCAGCATCTACGATATGACATAAAGTTTTGCGAAATACATAGGGATCTGAATATGGCAAGACCCGTTGACTACAACCTCTCTCACAAGCATAACATGATCAAACCCAGAACTCTTTGCGTGTTTATCACATAGTGATGTGAACTAGATCATTGAGTCTAGTAGACTCTTGGATGTTGGTCACATGGCGATGTGACCTGTGAGTGTTAATCACATGGCGATGTGAACTAGATTATTGACTCTAGTGCAAGTGGGAGACTGTTGGAAATATGCCCTAGAGGCAATAATAAATTAGTTATTATTATATTATATTTCATTGTTCATGATAATCGTTTATTATCCATGCTAGAATTGTATTGATAGGAAACTCAGATACATGTGTGGATACATAGACAACACCATGTCCCTAGTAAGCCTCTAGTTGACTAGCTCGTTGATCAATAGATGGTTACGGTTTCCTGACCATGGACATTGGATGTTGTTGATAACGGGATCACATCATTAGGAGAATGATGTGATGGACAAGACCCAATCCTAAGCCTAGCACAAAGATCATGTAGTTCCTATGCTAAAGCTTTTCTAATGTCAAGTATCATTTCCTTAGACCATGAGATTGTGCAACTCCCGGATACCGTAGGAATGCTTTGGGTGTACCAAACGTCACAACGTAACTGGGTGGCTATAAAGGTTCACTACAGGTATCTCCGAAAGTGTCTGTTGGGTTGGCACGAATCGAGACTGGGATTTGTCACTCCGTGTAAACGGAGAGGCATCTCTGGGCCCACTCGATAGTACATCATCATAATGTGCACAATGTGATCAAGGAGTTGATCACGGGATAATGTGTTACGGAACGAGTAAAGAGACTTGCCGGTAACGAGATTGAACAAGGTATCGGGATACCGACGATCGAATCTCGGGCAAGTATCGTACCGATGGACAAAGGGAATTGTATACGGGATTGATTGAATCCTTGACATCGTGGTTCATCCGATGAGATCATCGTGGAGCATGTGGGAGCCAACATGGGTATCCAGATCCCGCTGTTGGTTATTGATCGGAGAGTTGTCTCGGCCATGTATGCATGACTCCCGAACCCGTAGGGTCTACACACTTAAGGTTCGATGACGCTAGGGTTATAGGGAAAGTATGTACGTGGTCACCGAATGTTGTTCGGAGTCCCGGATGAGATCCCGGACGTCACGAGGAGTTCCGGAATGGTCCGGAGGTAAAGATTTATATATGGGAAGTCATCATACGGTCACCTGAATAATTCGGGGGTTTACCGGTATTGTATCGGGACCACTGGAGGGGTTCCAGGGGTCCACCGGGAGGGTCCACCTGCCCCGGAGGGCCCTATGGGCTGTGTGTGGAGAGGGACCAGCCCCTTAGTGGGCTGGGCGCCTCCCCCTAGGGCCCATGCGCCTAGGGTTTGGGGGAACCCTAAAGGGGGGCGCCCCCTTGGCTTGGGGGGCAAGGCAACCGCCCTGGCCGCCGCCCCCTCGTCAGATTGGATCTGAGGGGGCCGACCCCCCTCTCCCTTGCCCCTATATATGTGGGGGGTGGGAGGGCAACCGCACCCAAGTTCTGGCGCATCCCTCCCCCTCTCCCAAGCCCTCCTCCTCTCCCGCGGTGCTTGGCGAAGCCCTGCAGGATTGCCACGCTCCTCCTTCACCACCACGCCGTCGTGCTGCTGCTGGATGGACTCTTCCCCAACCTCTCCTTCTCCCCTTGCTAGATCAAGGCGTAGGAGACGTCACCGGGCTGCACGTGTGTTGAACGCGGAGGCGCCGTGGTTCGGCGCTTAGATCGGAATCAACCGCGATCTGAATCGCTACGAGTACGACTCCTTCATCCGCGTTCTTGCAACGCTTCCTCTTAAAGATCTACAAGGGTATGTAGATGCACTCCCCTTCCCCTCGTTGCTAGATTACTCCATAGATTGATCTTGGTGATGCATAGAAAATTTTAAATTTCTGCTACGATCCCCAACAGTGGCATCATGAGCTAGGTCTATGCGTAGTTTCTATGCACGAGTAGAACACAAAGCAGTTGTGGGCGTCGATTTTGTCAATTTACTTGTCGTTACTAGTCTTATCTTGATTCGGCAGCATCGTGGGATGAAGCGGCCCGGACCGACCTTACACGTACTCTTACGTGAGACTGGTTCCACCGACTGACATGCACTAGTTGCATAAGGTGGCTAGCGGGTGTCTGTCTCTCCCACTTTAGTCGGATCGGATTCGATGAAAAGGGTCCTTATGAAGGGTAAATAGAAATTGGCATATCACGTTGTGGTTTTGGCGTAGGTAAGAAATGTTCTTGCTAGAAACCTATAGCAGCCACGTAAAAATTTGCAACAACAATTAGAGGACGTCTAACCTGTTTTTGCAGCATATGCCTTGTGATGTGATATGGCCAAAAGGATGTGATGAATGATATATGTGATGTATGAGATTGATCATGTTCTTGTAATAGGAATCACAACTTGCATGTCGATGAGTATGACAACCGGCAGGAGCCATAGGAGTTGTCTTAATTTATTTATGACCTGCGTGTCAACATAAACGTTATGTAATTACTTTACTTTATTGCTAAAAGCATTAGCCATAGTAGTATAAGTAATAGATGACGAGACAACTTCAAGAAGATACGATGATGGAGATCATGATGATGGAGATCATGGTGTCATGCCGATGACAACGATGATCATGGAGCCTCGAAGATGGAGATCAAAAGGAGCAAAATGATATTGGCCATATCATGTCACTATTTGATTGCATGTGATGTTTATCATGTTTTACATCTTATTTGCTTAGAACGAAGGTAGCTTAAATAAGATGATCCCTCACACTAAAATTTCAAGAAAGGTGTTCCCCCTAACTGTGCACCGTTGCGAAGGTTCGTTGTTTCGAAGCACCATGTGATGATCGGGTGTGATAGATTCTAACGTTCGAATACAACGGGTGTTGATGAGACTAGCATGTACAGACATGGCCTCGGGACACATGCGAAACACTTAGGTTGACTTGACGAGCCTAGCATGTACAGACATGGCCTCGGAACATGGAAGACCGAAAGGTCGAACATGAGTCGTATAGAAGATACGATCAACATGAGATGTTCACCGTTGATGACTAGTCCGTCTCACATGATGATCGGACACGGCCTACTCGATTCGGATCATGTTTCACTTAGATGACTAGAGGGATGTCTATCTGAGTGGGAGTTCATTAAATAATTTGATTAGATGAACTCAATTATCATGAACATAGTCTAAATTGTCTTTTGCAAATATGTTGTAGATAAATAGCTCACGTTGTAGCTCCCTGTTTCAATACGTTCCTAGAGCAAGATTAAGTTAAAAGATATTGTAAGCAATGATGCGGACTAGGTCCGTAGTCCGAGGAGTGTCCTCACTGCTACACAGAAGGCTTACATCTTTGATGCACCGCTCGATGTGCAAACCCCTACAACGTCGTCTGTGGATGTTGTGAACACTGACAGACACGTCCTGATGACTACTTGATAGTTTAGTGCACCATACTTTACGGCTTAGAATCGGGATTCCAATGACGTTTTGAACGCCATAGAACATATGAGATGTTCCAAAGAGCTGAAATTGGGATTTCAGGCTCATGCCCGTGTTGAGAGGTATGAGACCTTGACAAGTTCTTTTGCCAACAAGATGGAGGAGAATAGCTCAGCTAGTGAGCATGTGCTCAAAATGTCTGGGTGCTATAATCACTTAAATCAAGTGGGAGTTAAACTTCTGGATAAGATAGTGATTGATAGAGTTCTCTAGCCATTATCACTAAGCTACTAGATCTTCGTGATGAACTATGACATGCAAGGGATGGAGTTGATCCCGGAGCTGTTCGCGGTGCTTAAGACCGCAAAAGGTAGAAATCAAGAAGGAGCATCAAGTGTTGATGGTTTAACAAGACCACTGGTTTCAAGAAGGGCAAGGGCTGGAAGGGAAACTTCATGGATGGTAAACCAGTTGTCCCTCCAGTGAAGGAACCCAAGGTTGAACCCAAACCCGAGACTAAGTCCTTCTATTGTAAGGGGAACGGTCACTGGTAGCGGAATTACCCCAAATGCATGGTAGATAAGAAGGCTGGCAACTTCAAAGTATATACGTATTATTAATGTGTACCTCACTAGTACTCCTGGTAGCACCTGGGTATTGGATACCAGTTCAGTTACTATTATTGGTGACTTGAAGCAAAAGCTACGGACTAAACGGAGACTGGCTAAGGGCGAGGTGACGATGTGTGTTGGAAGTGGTTTCCAAAGTTGATGAGATCACCATCGCACGCTCCATCTGCCTTCGGGATTAGTATTGAACCTAGATAAATGTTATCAGGTGTCTATGTTGAGCATGAATATGATTAGATCATGTTCATTGCAATACGGTTATTCATTTAAGTTAGAGAATAATGGTTATTCTGTTTACATGAATAATACCTTCCATGGTCATGCACCCTATGTGAATGGTTCAGTGAATCTCGTCGTAGTAATACACATGTTCATGCCAAAAGATGTAGATAGTACCACTTTCTTGTGGCACTGCCGCTTAGGTCATATTGGCGTAAAATGCATGAAGAAACTCCACATCGATGGATGTTTGGAGTCACTTGATTTTGAATCGCTTGACACATGCGAGCCATGCCTCATGGGCAGGATGACTAAGACCCCGTTTTCAGGTACAATGAAACGGGCAAGTGACTTGTTGGAAATCATACATGCTCATGCGTGTGATCCAATGAGAATTGAAGCGTGCGGTGGATATCGCTATTTTCTCATCTTCACTGACGATTTGAGTAGATATAGGTATATTTACTTAATGAAGCACAAGTCTGAAACGTTTGAAAAGTTCAAGCGATTTCAGAGTGAAGTTAAGAACCATCATAACAAGAAGATCAAATTCCTACGATCTGATCGAATGAGAATTTCTGAGTTATGAGTTTGGCAAACACTTAAGACATTGTGGAATTGTTTCACAGTTGAAGCCACCTGGAACACCACAGGGTAATGGTGTGTCCGGACGTCGTAATCGAACCTTATGAAATATGGTGCGATCTATGATGTCTCTTACCGATCTACCGCTATTATTTTGAGGTTATGCATTAGAGACAGCTGCATTCACTTTAGATAGGACACCATATAAGTCTGTTGAGACGACGCCGTATGAACATTTGGTTTGGCAAGAAACCAAAGTTGTCGTTTCTTAATGTTTGGGGCTGCGATGCTTAAGGCTTCAGCCGGAGAAGCTCGAACCCAAAGCGGACAAACACATCTTCATAGGATACCCAAAGGTGACAGGTGGGTATACCTTGTATCTCAGATCCAAGGGCAAATTGTTTGTCGCTAAGAACGGGTCCTTTCTCGAGAAGGAGTTTCTCTCGAAAGAATTGAGTGGGAGGAAGATAGAACTTGATGAGGTTGTCGAACCTTTACTTCAACCAGAGAGTGATGCGACATAGAAAGATGTTTTCTGTGGCGCCTACGTCTGTTGAAGAGGAAGTTGATGATAGTGATCATGAAGCTTCGGATCAAGTTGCTATCGAACCTCATAGGTCGACAAGGATATGTACTACTCCTGAGTGGTACGGTAATCCTGTCTTAGATATCATGTTGTTGGACAACAATTAACCTATGAGCTATGGAGAAGCGATGGTGGGCCCGTATTCCGACAAATGGTTAGAAGCCATGAAATACGAGATAGGATCCATGTATCGGAACAAAGTATGGACTTTGGTGGACTTACCCGATGATCGGCAAGCCATTGAGATAAATGGATCTTTAAGAAGAAGACGGACGTGGGCAGTAATGTTACCGTCTATGAAGCTCGACTTGTGGGAAAGAGTCTTTTCACAAGTTCAAGGAGTTGACTACGATGAGAATTTCTCACCCGTAGCGATGCTTAAGTCCGTCGGAATCATGTTAGCATTAGCTGTATTTTCCGATTATGAAATCTGACAGATGGATGTCAAAACAAGTTTTCTTACCAGTTTTCGTAAGAAAAAGTTGTATGTGATACAATAAAAGGTTTTGTCAATCCTAAGGATGCTAAAAGGTATGCTGGCTCCAGCAATCCTTCTATGGACTAGAGCAAGCATCTCGGAATCGGAATATATGTTTTGATGGAGTGATCAAAGCTTTTAGGTTTATACAATGTTTGTTAGAAACTTGTATTTACAAGAAAGTGAGTGGGAGCACTACAACATTTCTGATTAGTATATGTGGATGACATATTGTAGATCCGAAATAATGTAGAATTTCTAGAAAGCATAAACGGTTGTTTGAAGAGTGTTTTTCAAAGGAAGACCTGGATAAAGCTGCTTACATATTGGGCATCAAGATCTATAGAGATAGATCAAGACGCCTAATGGTGCTTTCAAAGAACGCACACCTTGACATGTTTTTGAAGGAGTTCAAAATAGATCAGTCAAAGAAGGGGTTCTTACCTGAGTTGTAAGGTGTGAAGTTGAGTAAGACTCAAAGCTTGACCACGGCAGAAGAAAGAGGAAGGACGAAGGTCGTCCCCTATGCTTTTGTCATAGGCTCTATACGGTATGCCATGCTGAAGTACCGCACCTGATGTGTGCCTTGCCATGTCTGGCAAGAGGGTACAAAGGTGATCTAGGAGTGGATCACCAGATAGCAGTCAAAATTATCCTTAGAGGAATAAGGAAATGTTTCTCGGTTATGGAGGTGATAAAGAGTTCGACATAAAGAGTTACGTCGATGCAAGCTTAAAACCTATCCGAATAGCTCTGAGTAGAGATATCGGATATGTATAATGGAGCAACAATTTGGAATAGCTCCAAGTGGAACGTGGTAGCAGCATCTATGATATGACATAAAGTTTTGCGAAATACATAGGGATCTGAATATGGCAAGACCCGTTGACTACAACCTCTCTCACAAGCATAACATGATCAAACCCAGAACTCTTTGAGTGTTTATCACATAGTGATGTGAACTAGATCATTGAGTCTAGTAGACTCTTGGATGTTGGTCACATGGCGATGTGACCTGTGAGTGTTAATCACATGGCGATGTGAACTAGATTATTGACTCTAGTGCAAGTGGGAGACTGTTGGAAATATGCCCTAGAGGCAATAATAAATTAGTTATTATTATATTATATTTCATTGTTCATGATAATCGTTTATTATCCATGCTAGAATTGTATTGGTAGGAAACTCAGATACATGTGTGGATACATAGACAACACCATGTCCCTAGTAAGCCTCTAGTTGACTAGCTCGTTGATCAATACATGGTTACGGTTTCATGACCATGGACATTGGATGTCGTTGATAACGGGATCACATCATTAGGAGAATGATGTGATGAACAAGACCCAATCCTAAGCCTAGCACAAAGATCGTGTAGTTCGTATGCTAAAGCTTTTCTAGTGTCAAGTATCATTTCCTTAGACCATGAGATTGTGCAACTCCCGGATACCATAGGAATGCTTTGGGTGTACCAAACGTCACAATGTAACTGGGTGGCTATAAAGGTTCACTACAGGTATCTCCAAAAGTGTTTGTTGGGTTGGCACGAGTCGAGACTGGGATTTGTCACTCCGTGTAAACGGAGAGGTATCTCTGGGCCCACTCGGTAGGACATCATCATAATGTGCACAATGTGATCAAGGAGTTGATCACGGGATGATGTGTTACGGAACGAGTAAAGAGACTTGCCGGTAACGAGATTGAACAAGGTATCGGGATACCGACGATCGAATCTCGGGCAAGTATCATACCGATGGACAAAGCGAATTGTATACGGGATTGATTGAATCCTTGACATTGTGGTTCATCCGATGAGATCATCGTGGAGCATGTGGAAGCCAACATGGGTATCCAGATCCCGCTATTCTTATTGACCGGAGAGTTGTCTCGGCCATGTCTGCATGACTCCCGACCCGTAGGGTCTACACACTTAAGGTTCGATGTTGCTAGGGTTATAGGGAAAGTATGTACGTGGTCACCAAATGTTGTTCGGAGTCCCGGATGAGATCCCGGACGTCACGAGGAGTTCCGGAATGGTCCGGAGGTAAAGATTTATATATGGGAAGTCATCATACGGTCACCGGAATAATTCGGGGGTTTACCGGTATTGTACCGGGACCACTGGAGGGGTTCCGGGGGTCCACCGGGAGGGTCCACCTGCCCCGGAGGGCCCTATGGGCTGTGTGTGGAGAGGGACCAGCCCCTTAGTGGGCTGGGAGCCTCCCCCTAGGGCCCATGCGCCTAGGGTTTGGGGGAACCCTAAAGGGGGGCGCCCCCTTGCCTTGGGGGGCAAGGCAACCCCCCTGGCTGCCGCCCCCTCCTCAGATTGGATCTGAGGGGGCCGGCCCCCCTCTCCCTTGTCCCTATATATATGTGGGGGGTGGGAGGGCAGCCGCACCCAAGTTCTGGCGCAGCCCTCCCCCTCTCCCAAGCCCTCCTCCTCTCCCACGGTGCTTGGCGAAGCACTGTAGGATTGCCACGCTCCTCCTTCACCACCATGCCATCATGCTGCTGCTGGATGGAGTCTTCCCCAACCTCTCCTTCTCCCATTGCAGGATCAAGGCGTAGGAGACGTCACCGGGCTGCACGTGTGTTGAACGCGGAGGCGCCGTGGTTCGGCACTTAGATCGGAATCAACCGCGATCTGAATCGCTACGAGTACGACTCCTTCATCCGCGTTCTTGCAACGCTTCCGCTTAGCGATCTACAAGGGTATGTAGATGCACTCCCCTTCCCCTCGTTGCTAGATTACTCCATAGATTGATCTTGGTGATGCGTAGAAAATTTTAAATTTCTGCTACGATCCCCAACAGTTGTTGGAAATATGCCCTAAAGGCAACAATAAATTAGTTATTATATCATATTTCATTGTTCATGATAATCTTTTATTATCCATGCTAGAATTGTATTGATAGGAAACTCAGATACATGTGTGGATACATAGACAACACCATGTCCCTAGTAAGCCTCTAGTTGACTAGCTCATTGATCAATAGATGGTTACGGTTTCCTGACCATGGACATTGGATGTCGTTGATAACGGGATCACATCATTAGGAGAATGATGTGATGGACAAGACCCAATCCTAAGCATAGCTCAAAGATTGTGTAGTTCGTTTGCTATAGCTTTTCCGAATGTCAAGTATCATTTCCTTAGACCATGAGATTGTGCAACTCCTAGATACCATAGGAGTGCTTTGGGTGTGCCAAACGTCACAACCTAACTGGGTGGCTATAATGGTTCACTACATGTATCTCCGAAAGTGTCTGTTGGGTTGGCACAAATCGAGACTGGGATTTGTCACTCCGTGTAACAGAGAGGTATCTCTGGGCCCACTCGGTAGGACATCATCATAATGTGCACAATGTGATCAAGGAGTTGATCACGGGATGATGTGTTACGGAACGAGTGAAGAGACTTGCCGGTAACGAGATTGAACAAGGTATCGGGATACCGACGATCGAATCTCGGGCAAGTATCGTACCGATAGACAAAGGGAATTGTATACGGGGTTGATTGAATCCTTGACATCGTGGTTCATCCGATGAGATCATCGTGGAGCATGTGGGAGCCAACATGGGTATCCAGATCCCGCTGTTGGTTATTGACCGGAGAGTTGTCTCGGCCATGTCTGCATGACTCCCGAACCCGTAGGGTCTACACACTTAAGGTTCGATGACGCTAGGGTTATAGGGAAAGTATGTACGCGGTTACCGAATGTTGTTCGGAGTCCCGGATGAGATCCAGGACGTCATGAGGAGTTCCGGAATGGTCCGGAGGTAAATATTAATATACAGGAAGTATGGTTTTGGCCACCGGAAGTGTTCCGGGCATCACCGGTAGTGTACCGGGACCACCGGAGGGGTCCGAGGGTCCACCTGGAGGGGCCACCAGCCCCGGAGGCCTACATGGGCCAATAGTGGGAAGGGACCAGCCCCTAGGTGGGCCGGGGCGCCTCCCACCAAGGCCCAAGGCGCCTCTTAGAGGGGAAGGGGGAAACCCTAGGGCAGATGGGCCTTAAGGCCCACCCTAGGTGCGCCCCTCTCTCTCCCCCCTTGGCCGCAACCCTAGATGGGGTTTTGGGGCTACCGCCACCCCTAGGGAGGGAACCCTAGATGGGGGCGCAGCCCCTTCCCTTCCCCTATATATACTTGAGGTATTGGGGGCTGTAACACACGCGAAACCATCTCCCTCTTGGCGCAGCCCTACCTCTCTCCCTCCTCGTCTCTCGTAGTGCTTGGCGAAGCCTTGCTGGAGTTCCGCGCTCCTCCACCACCACCACGCCGTCGTGCTGCTGCTGGACGGAGTCTTCCCCAACCTCTCCTTCTCCCGTTGCTGGATCAAGGCGTAGGAGACGTCACCGGGCTGCACGTGTGTTGAACGCGGAGGCGCCGTGGTTCGGCAATTAGATCGGAATCAACCGCGATCTGAATCGCTACGAGTACGACTCCTTCATCTGCGTTCTTGCAACGCTTCCGCTTAGCGATCTACAAGGGTACGTAGATGCACTCTCCTTCCCCTCGTTGCTAGATTACTCCATAGATTGATCTTGGTGATGCGTAGAAAATTTTAAATTTCTGCTACGATCCCCAACAGTGGCATCATGAGCTAGGTCTATGCGTAGTTTCTATGCACGAGTAGAACACAAAGCAGTTGTGGGCGTCGATTTTGTCAATTTACTTGTCGTTACTAGTCTTATCTTGATTCGGCAGCATCGTGGGATGAAGCGGCCCGGACCGACCTTACACGTACTCTTACGTGAGACTGGTTCCACCGACTGACATGCACTAGTTGCATAAGGTGGCTAGCGGGTGTCTGTCTCTCCCACTTTAGTCGGATCGGATTCGATGAAAAGGGTCCTTATGAAGGGTAAATAGAAATTGGCATATCACGTTGTGGTTTTCGCGTAGGTAAGAAACGTTTTTGCTAGAAACCTATAGCAGCCACATAAAAACTTGCAACAACAATTAGAGGACGTCTAACTTGTTTTTGCAGCATATGCCTTGTGATGTGATATGGCCAAAAGGATGTGATGAATGATATATGTGATGTATGAGATTGATCATGTTCTTGTAATAGGAATCACGACTTGCATGTCGATGAGTATGACAACCGGCAGGAGCCATAGGAGTTGTCTTAATTTATTTATGACCTGCGTGTCAACATAAACGTTATGTAATTACTTTACTTTATTGCTAAAAGCATTAGCCATAGTAGTATAAGTAATAGATGACGAGACAACTTCAAGAAGATACGATGATGGAGATCATGATGATGGAGATCATGGTGTCATGCCGATGACAACGATGATCATGGAGCCTCGAAGATGGAGATCAAAAGGAGCAAAATGATATTGGCCATATCATGTCACTATTTGATTGCATGTGATGTTTATCATGTTTTACATCTTATTTGCTTAGAACGAAGGTAGCTTAAATAAGATGATCCCTCACACTAAAATTTCAAGAAAGGTGTTCCCCCTAACTGTGCACCGTTGCGAAGGTTCGTTGTTTCGAAGCACCATGTGATGATCGGGTGTGATAGATTCTAACGTTCGAACGGGTGTTGATGAGACTAGCATGTACAGACATGGCCTCGGGACACATGCGAAACACTTAGGTTGACTTGACGAGCCTAGCATGTACAGACATGGCCTCGGAACACGGAAGACCGAAAGGTCGAACATGAGTCGTATAGAAGATACGATCAACATGAGATGTTCACCGTTGATGACTAGTCCGTCTCACGTGATGATCGGACAGTTTCACTTAGATGACTAGAGGGATGTCTATCTGAGTGGGAGTTCATTAAATAATTTGATTAGATGAACTCAATTATCATGAACATAGTCTAAATTGTCTTTGCAAATATGTTGTAGATAAATAGCTCATGTTGTAGCTCCCTGTTTCAATACGTTCCTAGAGAAAGACTAAGTTGAAAGATATTGTAAGCAATGATGCGGTCTGGGTCCGTAGTCTGAGGAGTGTCCTCACTGCTACACAGAAGGCTTACGTCTTTGATGCACCGCTCGATGTGCAAACCCCTACAATGTCGTCTGTGGATGTTATGAACATCTGACAGATACGTCCTGGTGACTACTTGATAGTTAAGTGCACCATACTTTACGGCTTAGAATCGGGATTCCAATGACGTTTTGAACGCCATAGAACATATGAGATGTTCCAAGAGCTGAAATTGGGATTTCAGGCTCATGCCCGTATTGAGAGGTATGAGACCTCTGACAAGTTCTTTTGCCAACAAGATGGAGGAGAATGGCTCAGCTAGTGAGCATGTGCTCAGAATGTCTGGGTGCTACAATCACTTGAATCAAGTGGGAGTTAAACTTCCAGATAAGATAGTGACTGATATAGTTCTCTAGCCACTATCACTAAGCTACTAGATCTTCATGATGAACTATGACATGCAAGGGATGGAGATGATCCCCGAGCTGTTCGCGGTGCTTAAGACCGCAAAAGGTAGAAATCAAAAGGAGCATCAAGTGTTGATGGTTTGACAATACCACTGGTTTCAAGAAGGGCAAGGGCTAGAAGGGAAACTTCATGGATGGCAAACCAGTTGCCACTCCAGTGAAGGAATGCAAGGTTGAACCCAAACCCGAGACTAGGTGCTTCTATTGTAAGGGGAACGGTCACTGGTAGCGGAATTACCCCAAATGCATGGTAGATTAGAAGGCTGGCAACTTCAAAGTATATACGTGTTATTAATGTGTACCTCACTAGTACTCCTGGTAGCACCTGGGTATTGGATACCGGTTCAGTTACTATTATTGGTGACTTGAAGCAAAAGCTACGGACTAAACGGAGACTGGCTTAGGGCGAGGTGACGATGTGTGTTGGAAGTGTTTCCAAAGTTGATGAGATCAACATCGCACGCTCCATCTGCCTTCGGGATTAGTATTGAACCCAGATAAATGTTATCAGGTGTCTACGTTGAGCATGAATATGATTAGATCATACTCATTGCAATACGGTTATTCATTTAAGTTAGAGAATAATGGTTATTCTGTTTACATGAATAATACCTTTCTTGGTCATGCACCCTATGTGAATGGTTCATTGAATCTCGGTCGTAGTAATACACATGTTCACGCCAAAAGATGTAGAGTTAATAACGATAGTACCACTTTCTTGTGGCACTGCCGCTTAGGTCATATTGGCGTAAGATGCATGAAGAAACTCCATGTCGATGGATGTTTGGAGTCACTTGATTTTGAATCGCTTGACACATGCAAGCCATGCCTCATGGGCAGGATGACTAAGACCCCGTTTTCAGGTACAATGAAACGGGCTAGTGACTTATTGGAAATCATACATGCTGATGCGTGTGATCCAATGAGAATTGAAGCGTGCGGTGGATATCGCTATTTTCTCATCTTCACTGACGATTTGAGTAGATATAGGTATATTTACTTATTGAAGCACAAGTCTAAAACGTTCGAAAAGTTCAAGCAATTTCCGAGTGAAGTTAAGAACCATCATAACAAGAAGATCAAATTCCTACGATCTGATCGATGAGAATTTCCGAGTTATGAGTTTGGCAATCACTTAAGACATTGTGGAATTGTTTCACAGTTGAAGCCACCTGGAACACCACAGGGTAATGGTGTGTCCGGACGTCGTAATCGAACCTTATGAAATATGGTGCGATCTATGATGTCTCTTACCGATCTACCGCTATTATTTTGAGGTTATGCATTAGAGACAGCTGCATTCACTTTAGATAGGACACCATATAAGTCTGTTGAGACGACGCCGTATGATGGTTTGGCAAGAAACCAAAGTTGTCGTTTCTTTAATGTTTGGGGCTGCGATGGCTTAAGGCTTTCAGCAGAAGCTCGAACCCAAAGCGGACAAACACATCTTCATAGGATACCCAAAGGTGACAGGTGGGTATACCTTGTATCTCAGATCCAAGGGCAAATTGTTTGTCGCTAAGAACGGGTCCTTTCTCGAGAAGGAGTTTCTCTCGAAAGAATTGAGTGGGAGGAAGATAGAACTTGATGAGGTTGTCGAACCTTTACTTCAACCAGAGAGTGATGCGACATAGAAAGATGTTTTCTGTGGCGCCTACGTCTGTTGAAGAGGAAGTTGATGATAGTGATCATGAAGCTTCGGATCAAGTTGCTATCGAACCTCATAGGTCGACAAGGATATGTACTACTCCTGAGTGGTACGGTAATCCTGTCTTAGATATCATGTTGTTAGACAACAATGAACCTACAAGCTATGGAGAAGCGATGGTGGGCCCGTATTCCAACAAATGGTTAGAAGCCATGAAATCCGAGATAGGATCCATGTATCAGAACAAAGTATGGACTTTGGTGGACTTGCCCGATGATCAGCAAGCCATTGAGATAAATGGATCTTTAAGAAGAAGACGGACGTGGGCTGTAATGTTACCGTCTATGAAGCTCGACTTGTGGGAAAGAGTCTTTTCACAAGTTCAAGGAGTTGACTACGATGAGAATTTCTCACCCATAGCGATGCTTAAGTCCGTCAGAATCATGTTAGCATTAGCTGTATTTTTCGATTATGAAATCTGACAGATGGATGTCAAAACAAGTTTTCTTACCAGTTTTCGTAAGAAAAGGTTGTATGTGATACAATAAAAGGTTTTGTTGATCCTAAGGATGCTAAAAGGTATGCTAGCTCCAGCAATCCTTCTATGGACTAGAGCAAGCATCTCGGAGTCAGAATACATGCTTTGATGGAGTGATCAAAGCTTTTAGGTTTATACAATGTTTGCTAGAAACTTGTATTTACAAGAAAGTGAGTGGGAGCACTACAATATTTCTGATAAGTATATGTGGATGACATATTGTTGATTCGAAATAATGTAGAATTTCTGGAAAGCATAAACGGTTGTTTGAAGAGTGATTTTCAAAGGAAGACCTGGATAAAACTGCTTACATATTGGGCATCAAGATCTATAGAGATAGATCAAGACGCCTGATGATACTTTCAAAGAACACACACCTTGACATGTTTTTGAAAGAGTTCAAAATAGATCAGTCAAAGAAGGGGTTCTTACCTGAGTTATAAGGTGTGAAGTTGAGTAAGACTCAAAGATTGACCACGGCAGAAGAAAGAGGAAGGACGAAGTCATCCCCTATGTTTTTGTCATAGGCTCTATACGGTATGCCATGCTGAGTACCGCACCTGATGTGTGCCTTGCCGCATGTCCGGAAAGAGGGTACAAAGGTGATCTAGGAGTAGATCACCAGATAGCGGTCAAAATTATCCTTAGAGGAATAAGGAAATGTTTCTCGGTTATGGAGGTGATAAAGAGTTCAACGTAAAGAGTTACGTCGATGCAAGCTTAACACCTATCCGGATAGCTCTGAGTAGAGATACCGGATACGTATAATGGAGCAACAATTTGGAATAGCTCCAAGTGGAACGTGGTAGCAGCATCTACGATATGACATAAAGTTTTGCGAAATACATAGGGATCTGAATATTGCAGACCCGTTGACTACAACCTCTCTCACAAGCATAACATGATCAAACCCAGAACTCATTGAGTGTTAATCACATAGTGATGTGAATTAGATTATTGAGTCTAGTAAACTCTTTGGATGTTGGTCACATGGAGATGTGACCTGTGAGTGTTAATCACATGGCGATGTGAACTAGATTATTGACTCTAGTGCAAGTGGGAGACTGTTGGAAATATGTCCTAGAGGCAATAATAAATTAGTTATTATTATATTATATTTCATTGTTCATGATAATCGTTTATTATCCATGCTAGAATTGTATCGATAGGAAACTCAGATACATGTGTGGATACATAGACAACACCATGTCCCTAGTAAGCCTCTAGTTGACTAGCTCGTTGATCAATAGATGGTTACGGTTTCCTGACCATGGACATTGGATGTCGTTGATAACGGGATCACATCATTAGGAGAATGATGTGATGGACAAGACCCAATCCTAAGCCTAGCACAAGATCGTGTAGTTCGTATGCTAAAGCTTTTCTAATGTCAAGTATCATTTCCTTAGACCATGAGATTGTGCAACTCCCGGATACCGTAGGAGTGCTTTGGGTGTGCCAAACGTCACAACGTAACTGGGTGGCTATAAAGGTGCACTACGGGTATCTCCGAAAGTGTCTGTTGGGTTGGCACGAATCGAGACTGGGATTTGTCACTCCGTGTAACGGAGAGGTATCTCTGGGCCCACTCGGTAGGACATCATCATAATGTGCACAATGTGACCAAGGAGTTGATCACGGGATGATGTGTTACGGAACGAGTAAAGAGACTTGCCGGTAACGAGATTGAACAAGGTATCGGGATACCGACGATCGAATCTCGGGCAAGTATCGTACCGATAGACAAAGGGAATTGTATACGGGATTGATTGAATCCTTGACATTGTGGTTCATCCGATGAGATCACCGTGGAGCATGTGGGAGCCAACATGGGTATCCAGATCCCTCTGTTGGTTATTGACCGGAGAGTTGTCTCGGCCATGTCTGCATGACTCCCGAACCCGTAGGGTCTACACACTTAAGGTTCGATGACGCTAGGGTTATAGGGAAAGTATGTACGCGGTTACCGAATGTTGTTCGGAGTCCCGGATGAGATCCCGGACGTCACGAGGAGTTCCGGAATGGTCCAGAGGTAAAGATTGATATATAGGAAGTATGGTTTTGGCCACCGGAAGTGTTCCGGGCATCACCGGTAGTGTACCGGGACCACCGGAGGGGTCCGGGGGTCCACCGGGAGGGGCCACGGGCCCCGGAGGCATACACGGGCCAAGTGTGAGAAGGGACCAGCCCCTAGGTGGGCTGGGGCGCCTCCCCACCAAGGTCCATGCGCCTAGAGAGAAGAGGGGGCAAACCCTAAGGGCAGATGGGCCCTAAGGCCCATGCCTGGTGCGCCTCCCTCTCCCCCCACTTGGCCGCTACCCCAGATGGGGATTAGGGCTGCCGCCACCCCTAGGGTGGAAACCCTAGGTGGGGGCGCAGCCCTCCCTCTCCCCCTATATATAGTGGAGGCAAAGGGGCATCCCAACACACGAAGTTCTTCCCCTGTTGGCGCAGCCCTACCCCTCTCCCTCCTCGTCTCTCGTAGTGCTTGGCGAAGCCCTACTGGAGTCCCGCGCTCCTCCACCACCACCACGCCGTCGTGCTGCTGCTGGACGGAGTCTTCCCCAACCTCTCCTTCTCCCCTTGCTGGATCAAGGCGTTGGAGACATCACCGGGCTGCACGTGTGTTGAACGCGGAGGCGCCGTTGTTCGGCGCTTAGAGCGGAATCAACCGCGATCTGAATCGCTACGAGTACGACTCCTTCATCCGCGTTCTTGTAACGCTTCCGCTTAGCGATCTACAAGGGTATGTAGATGCACTCCCCTTCCCCTCGTTGCTAGATTACTCCATAGATTGATCTTGGTGATGCGTAGAAAATTTTAAATTTCTGCTACGATCCCGAACATTACCTTCATCTCCAGAGCCATGAGCGTTACTTTCAGGCGGGTATCCTCGGGCCTGCATCCTTCATACAATGGAGTAACCGCGTCTATCTCCAGTTGATCCAGCTTGGCTTTCTCTCGGGCGGCAGCTCTTGTGTTACCCGTCTGCTTGAGAAGTAGCTCTTGAATATGAGGGTCCTACACCCAGCCCATCGATGGTCCATCGTCGTCTGCTCCGACATCTTCATCTTCATGATCATGCCCTTCGTCTTGATCTTCCTCATCATCATGTCCGGCATCTTCTACATGATGACTGTGTACTGCATCTACTTCATGATCATGTCCTGGAGATTCTTCGTCTTCTCGCCCGCCCTCGCCGCGGTTGTCTTGCTGCCCTTTCTCATTTCTTGCCCGCCCCCCATGGACGACTTCATAGTCATCTTTATCACCTTGCCACCGATAGCCATCCATGAAACCACGCAAGAGCAGGTGGTCCCGCACCTGTACGGCATCCGGGTCCATAAGGCTCTCCAACTTGCATCTTTGACATGGACATCTTATCTCCGTCTCGTTCTTTTGAAGCATCTCGGCCTTCGCGGAGCTCAAAAACCTATTCATGATGCCTTCAGTCATCATGCGGACCATGGTCGCCTGCGGGGTAGAGCAAAATGATATTTTAGAACCAAAAAAAATTGACATGACTTTGCCTAAAAATAGGACCAAAAAGAATGCATAGTGCCAAATTCTCGCCGAAACGGAAATGAATCAATATTCCGGCAAAATATTGGCAACTATCGCATTTCAAATACCGGTACCTGCAAACACAAATATATGCAACACCACAAACATACGTAGATCTAGGCCATAAAAAGTGTGTACGTTGTTGGAGGGAGAAAAAAGTAGATCTAGAACATAAAGAAAGCTTTTCCCTTACTTACCTATCAAAAAAAGGAAATTTAACCACTTAGGCCCTGTTCGGAGAACCTCCACTCCACAACTCCACTCCCGGAGCAGGTGGAGTTAGTGTTGAAAGTTGTGGAGCGCCTGTTTCCTGGCTCTGCAACTCCTCGGATTTCGTGAAGCTGGTGGAACTCCGAACAAGGTCTTAATTTGGGTGAATCTATAGTGCAAATGAGGTGAGGAGGAGGAGGCAGCCGAGACCAGGCTTGGTAGAGGTGGAGAGAATGAAGTGGGGAAAGTGAGTGTGGTAGGTGACTGTCCAAAATATCTAGCTGCTCCCAGGTTACCAATGGCGCACCACCTAAGAATGCGCCATTAGTAACCCATTAGTAACCAGGGTTACTAATGGCGCATCTGGTGTGTGGTGCGTCATTACTAGTTTTGAAAAATAAATAAATAAATAAGCATGTTAATGGCGCACTATCCACTAGTGCGCCACTGCTAACAAAAAATTTTTATCTTTTTTTTTCAAAAATAGTAATGGCGCACCACATACCAGGTGCGTCATTACTAATGTGGATGTTAATGGCGTACCTGTATCTGGTGCGCCACTGCTATATAGCAGTGGCACACCACATACATGGTGCACCATTAATGCCCATATTGGCTATAGCCGTTTCCCTAGTAGTGGCAGGTGGCTGCGGCGGTCTCATACCCGGCAGACATCCGGGTTGAAGAGTGCGCCGGACTGGTGGATGCTCCATACCCGACAGACGTCCTGATTGGGATCTCAGTTCATAGATGTTAGGTTTGGCTGCGAGGTCTGTTTGGTATTAGAATCAGACTATCAGCATCCCTATATCAATTGAATAGGAGTAGCGGCAGATATTGCCTAGACGATGGCTTTAGTCTTACTATTGTATGAATTTATAAGATCTTGTGTGAATAATTAATAAAATGGTTGCATGCATCGTTCAAATGTAGATGCCGAGGGTCTTTCTTCATTTAAAGAAAAATAAAAAAACTGTTGGTGCGTTCAGAGGGGCGGCAAGCTATGTATTCAACGGTGTAAGTGATCCTGAAGTGGCTGAGATTTTGGCTTGCCGCAAAGCAGTGCAGATGGTAGTCTAGCAAGGCGCGCAGAAGATTCATCTCGAAGTGGACAACAAAGGGGTGGCTGCAATGTTAAATGACAAGGAACGCAACCTGTCGGCGGCGGGGGCGATCATTCAGGAGGTCAAAGCACTACTCCCTCTATTTTTTTTACTCCGTATATAAGATTTGATCAAAATCAAACTATATAAAGTTTGACCAAATTTATATATAAAAATATAAACATCTACAATATTAAAACTATATAGTATGGAAATACATTTCATGGTACATATGATAATGTTGATTTTATATTGTTAATGTTTATATTTTTTAATATAGAATTAGTCAAACTTTACAAAGCTTGACTTTGATCAAATCTTATATGCAGATTAAAAAGAAACGGAGGAAGTACTCAATACCAGGCAAGACTACAAGATCACTTGGGTAAGGCGTTCTGGGAATAATGCGGCACATGTGCTCGTGAGAGAAGGTTTATCATTAGACTGCATTTTATCTGTATTTTTAGACAAAATTCCATCTGTGGGTAACTAAATAAAACGACGTCTGATTTGAAAAAAAAATCAACACTCGGAACTCAAAACACTGGATACTTTTGTTTTCGAGAAAAAAAAAGGCAATGGATACGAGGACGATTTGTCTCCAGTCAGGAACATCTTTCGGGAGGAAACCAGCAGCACGGACCAGATAGAGCATTACTAGTAAAGCCCTCAAACCTCCTAAAAATAACTGTTTTTTTACAGTTTTCGTTGAAAAAAAACCGTAGACTAGAACCCTTTAACCCTCAATTTTTTTTAAAGGTCCAACCCTCAAATCCTCTCCCAATCCTCAAAAGTAAGGGTTGGGGAGCAAAATCTATCCCAACACTCATTTGACGGTTATCCTCGCGCGGGAGGGAAAAATCCTCCCAACTCCCGCGCCCACGCCCGCGACCGCCGCTGCTAGTCGTCCCCGTCGCCGGCGGCCGCCCCATCGACCTCCCGCGTGCAACGACAACGTCGTTCATAGGGAATATTCCGTTATAAGGATTGAGTTTGAGGGTTCTAATCTTTGCCCTTGTTTTTCAACCCGTAAAAGTGCACAAAAAAATTATTTTTGAACCCTTAAAACACTAGTGAGGTTTGAGGATTTGAGAATTTAAAGGTTCTACTAGTAATACTTAGTAATGCTCTAAAGACCCAATCAATCCCACGCGCACAAGTCCAGCCGAAAGACAACCGCGCCCCCGTACCCGTCCCCCGCCGGAAGAACAACGGAAAAAATAGAGCGAACGACACGGTCGAGCTCAGCAACGGCGACAGAGAGAGGGGAGACCATGCAGGGCGACGGCGAGGTGCTGTTCCTGGGCGGCGTCGGGGAGGTCACCGTCACCCTCGGCCACGACGGCCTCTCCTTCCTGCCTCTCCACCCGGTACGCCTCTGGCTCTGACTGAGGCTGGCCTCCCGCCCGTCTCTGCTCGCCGTATGCTATTGTCCGTTCGTACGGATTATGTTCCTTTTTCAGCACTTAATCTGAAGGAACTTTGTGCTTTCTTAGTCGAATTGTACGGTGGGCTGTAGATTTGCAGCTTCGGGGGTTGAACCGAAGAGTTGGGTGGCGGATAGGTAAAGTGGAGACGGCGTAAGTAGTTGCAGATTCATAAAGAAGCGTGGGTTAGGCGCCTAGATTGTTCATTAAAAGCGTGGTTACAAGCTGTGGCAGCATAGGATCACCGCGGCCTCGGACAACATTGAAGTTCGAGCTTTTGTTTGGAAAAGAAGTACTCCCTCCGATACATATTAACTGTAGTTTAATTGTTGCTGAACAAGAGGAGGATGGTTGCCACTAGCCACTGGCCAGCTGAACCCCTTGCAAATGGGGGAGCATAAAATGCCTTATTTTAAGTACCCAAACCAGAAACTAAGAATCCTCCTGTGCGTTTGTGTGACTCTATCTCTTGCAAATCACAACCTCAACCTTAGCTCCCCTCTTCAGGAAAGTGATCCTGCTGGTGTGCAAAGCCAAATATGTGAATATGACATTTTAGTATTTTACATGCATCTAGTTCTGTCAACAAGGATAGGTGTTCCAATTTTGCTTGTGCCTCGAGGATTACGTTCTTGAGTTGCAAATGATAAGTATATTCAGGAGGATATTGTCTTATTTTTTGTGGCGTGACTGTGGTTTCTGCTCATCACATTACATTTTGCAGGAATTGGGTTCTTCATGTTTGTCATCTATCGGATTACTACCAAAATTAGAGAACAAAATCAAGTTTTCGGATGTTTATGCTGTGGAGCTTCTTGATGAAGGTCCTGTATGTGGACCTTGGAATACAAGAATTGTCGTCCAAAGCAAGAAAAATAGTGAGGTTATAGCATTCCTTCTAGTTGTTTTACAGAGTTCCTTTTCTGTAGTTTGTGTCAAAAGCTTCTACTCTTTTTTAGCCAAATGCATTATAAAAGTTCTTTCACATGCCATGTTTTATGCTCGTGTTCTCTTTAAAAAGCTGTTGCTCATGCAGATGCACCGCTTTGCTGTACATGTAATCACCAGATCAAGAAAACACCCTTCTCAATTGGTACCTTGTGAATATCTTTTTGGACACAAAGACCCGGAGACCTGCAAAAGCTGGGTTGAGCATCTCAGTGCATGCATAAATAATGAACAGGACAGGCCCAAGAACCTGATGGTAGTTCTAACACGCTCTTCCATATATCCCTTATCACTGCTATCATATTATTGAGCATTTTGGCTAACTAACTATTCCACAAACTGTAGGTGTTTGTCCATCCACTTTGTGGAAAAGGTAGAGGATGCAAAAATTGGGAAATGGTAGCTCCGTTATTTGACCGGGCAAAAGTAAATACAAAGGTAAACATGTTTGCTCACAGAAGCAAAAACAACAAAAGGAATTATAGACGTGCAATAATGTCTATGCATGATTCTTTCTTTCTATATTTGTTACTGATGAGTTTGTGACATCAAAATTCTCAGAAACAACCCTCAGTCCTCTAACTTATGTTCACAACATGTTTACATCTTCAGGTGATAATCACGGAAAGAGCAGGACATGCATATGACACCTTAGCATCAATATCAGATAAAGAGCTCAAGAAATTTGACGGTGTTGTTGCAGTGGTATGTTGATTTATTTTTTATAATGCTTGGTTAACATTTTCTGTTCTTATAGTTCGGGAAGTGTTGTATAACTACAATTAGTCATGATGTTTGAAGTCGTTTTCAGTGAGATGAGTCCTGAATTTCTTATTTCCAAACTGTTACGTAATTTATGAGTAGTTTTAGAATGACTATTGTTAGTCATCACTAGTTTATTTTAAGGTACAAGCTGATAAGAGATTAAAGCACAAAATGG